>NC_142519.1:32958214-32975714 GCF_964205215.1 Stylophora pistillata | reverse complement strand
AAAGAGCAGGCCATGAATATGTTTTTGAGATAGATTTGCAGAGGAGAGATAATAGATACTTAAAATTACCTCTCCTCTGTACGTCTATCCAATTACGACAGGTCAGTTGAACCAAGGAAGTCTGGAAACCTAGCACTGCATCAGAAAAGCTCATTTATTACGTTAACCTGTCCATCATCCGATCTGATCTTTCTTGGTACGCCACCTGACTGCTTTACAGCGTCCAAATAGTATTTTGCAATCACTTCTGGGTTTTTGTTTGTGGAGCCCACCTCCAGCCAAATAAGCCTTCTTGAAAAGCCATCGATACATCCATGCATGCTGAAGCCATAGGGCTTTAATTTATCGTGGCCATCGATATGCCATATGAAATTCGGTCCTTTCGAGTGGTAAGCCCTTCGACGCAGCCTCTTTTTTCGTCTGCTATTCACGCCATCAGGATCGAGTTCTCTGAGACACCTCATGACGGTTGCTCTTTTAACAATAACCCCCTTCTTTCTGAGCCTGGACCACATCTTACGGTATCCTACAAAACAACCACTTTTCCTAAGTTCCTTCTCGATGGCATTCTTCAGTTGATCATCAGATATGGTGGATCTTCTCGACAGGGCTAAGGATCGAAGACGTCTTTTCAGGGTTGATAAACTGATAGCTATGTCGTGGAGTTTCAAAAATTCAAGTATTTCCAGATTGCTGTAGCCCTGTTTGAAGTACTGTGATATAAGTTCCAGCTCATTTCCGTCAGAATTATCACTGTCGCTCATGCATGGCGTATATGTTGGTAACGGCATTTTGTACTTTGTACTTTGGAATCAAAATGGCGGAAAATTAAAATTCCCGCCCTTTCAGTGTACAGTTGATGAAGGTTCAATCGAGGGAGATCTGGTGACTACTCAAAAAATATAACTGGACTGTGACCCAAAAAATAAAACTGGACTGTGACCCAAAAAATAAAACTGGACTGTGACCCAAAAAATAGAACTGGACTGTGACCCAAAAAATAAAACTGGACTGTCAAAAAAAATAAAGCTGGACTGTCAAAAAAATAAAACTGGACTGTCAAAAAATAAAACTGGACTGTCAAAAAAATAAAACTGGACTGTCAAAAAAATAAAACTGGACTGTCAAAAATTAAAACGGGACTGTCTAAAAAAATAAAACTAGACTGTCAAAAAAAATAAAACTGGACTGTCAAAAAATAAAACTGGACTGTCAAAAAATAAAACTGGACTGTCAAAAAATAAAAGTGGACTGTGACCCTTCTGGGCCATCGTAGAAAATAGTTCATCATCTGTTAACTTTTCCGCTAGATTGATTTTGCACGTTTGCTAGCCTTTTTTATTTTTTTAAAAAAAAGCATTAATACTATTCGAATGACATTAGATTTTGTTAGACATTTAAGAATAAATATTAGCGAGAAAAACACACAACGTTTCGATGACTCCATGTCATCATTCTCAAGTGAGAAGAGAATAAAAATGAATAGCTAATTTATACCGTACGAAGGTGACAAACGTAAAAAGTTAAAAATTTTTTTTAAAAAAAATTAAATAAATAATTGCGCGTGTTGAGTTCATAAATGTAAACTATTAAATAAATAGTTTCGCGCGTATGGAATCCGATTGTTTGTTCAAAGAGGGCTTCATCTTCTTTATGAAAAGCATTTCATGAACTAAACAGTCCAGTTTCCCGGTGCACTTTTTAAGTACGTTGAAATGCTTGGTCAGGTCGCCGATGGTTTGTAGGCCGTGGTCGTTCTTTAGTTGTTTGCCGATGGCCGAATTACGGTGCTCATTAATACGTTGATGTAAATGCCGGCTGGTGTACCCGACGTACTCTGCATCACACAGATCACATTTATAATTATATACAACGCATTGTTGGCTAACTATAGGAGGTTTAGGCTCACGTACTTTGAGATCTTCACAGATTTTGCGACTCTTGAACACGGGACGAAGGGATGAACACTTATGGCAAACGCATTTCTCTGTTCTATCGAAGAGAAACTAGATCAAGACAACAAGCTCCCTGAACAAGCTCCCTGAATTCATACTGCTGGCAAAAGTGGTGGCATTCTATCTTCCTACGTCAATAAGGTTAGGAATATATACATACATAGGAATACATATATAGGTTAATTAACCACCACTCCCCCATAGGGCTTTTCAGGGCCATTCAAACTCTCTCCTTACCTGCTGCCCTTATTCGTTTCTGTTTGGCTGATTTGCGGAAAGAATTATTTCTTTTGCAAGCCAAGAGATTGGACTGTAGACAATCTGTATTTAACTTTACCATTACATGTGTTTCCTGCAATTGTCGTTTTACTTCACTTGTGGTTAAAAATATTGTTCAAGTTGTAAACTTTCAGCTGTTTATCACTCAGTCGAGCAGAGCAGAAAACATTCACAACATTTACACATTTTGTTTGATTTGCACAAGTATTTGAGGTTACTACTCACACCAACACACATTATAACATAACCAAACTAAAGCGCGCGCCCTGATTGGTCGATTTAGCGTCCCCCATTTGCCCATGGGTGTACGCTGCTGACGTGAGCAAATGTTTCGTAGGAAACTGTTTCTTTAAATAATGGCTGGAGTCTCTTCTGCCGGAAATATGGAAATGTCTTCGAATTTTCGGGAAAATGAGACAGAAATGCCATCCTTTAAATTATTTGATTTCTCATTTCTTGAGCCACCTACAAAGAGATTTGCGAGTTTAAGTGAAAGCGAACTCGAATTGCTTGTAAGCGAGCGGCACTCCAAAAAGACAAAAGAAACCACAAACTGGTCTGTGTCCACATTTAAAGGTAAAAAGCAGCTATCAGAGATAACCTGACAAAATTTAAAATTTTAAATTTTAAATAGGCTTCGATAAAGCTAAAAATAAGAACAAATTAGTTCCTGAAGCCTTTACCGATGAGTAAAATGTTTGTAACCGTGGAACCCCATTTAATGCTGTACGTAAACAATCTTGACGAAACCTTTTAAATTGCCTTTGTTAAAGAGCGTTTACGATGATTAGAGGTTAAAATACTGAAATTGAAAATTTAAGGTCTTAAAAAAAGAGAATTTTGACAGACCGTTTCTTTTTCTGTTAATTTCAGCTTGGTGTACAGAAAAAAAAATTCAAACCCCGCTTGAAGAGATGAGTATCGGCCAGCTGGATCAAAACCTACGAAGGTTCTATGCAGAAGCCAGAACGAAAAAGGGCGAAGATTACAGCAAATCTACCTTACTGGGATTCCGACACTCAATGGAAAGATATCTCAATGCCCCTCCTTTAAACAGAGGCCTAAAAATTTCCACTGATTCGAGATTTTCAAGATCAAACTTGATGTTAGATGCACAAATAAGAAGCCTTAAGCGAAGCGGCAAAGAAAATGTCACACACAAACCTGCTATCGAAGAAGAAGACCTCCAGAAGTTGAAATCCAGCAAAGTCTTTTCCTTCTCTCAACCACTTTCCTTCCTGAGGAACGTTTGGTTTCATGTTGTCCTTTTTTTTTGCCGAAGGGGCCGTGAAGGTCAAAGAAGCTTGACAACGAAGAGCTTCAGGTTCGAAATTGATGCGGCTGGACGAAGGTACGCAACAATGAGCCATGATGAAATGTCAAAGAATCATCCTGGAGGATTGAACAATGTAGAGAGCACAGAAAAAGAAGCAAGAATGTATGAAACACAAGATCAAGGAGACGGCTACAAAGCGCTGAAACTATACCTGCAGAAAGTCAATCCAAATTGCACTGCCTTTTTCCAGTATCCGAAGAAAAACTGTGCAGCCGAAGATGCAGTTTGGTACGAAGCACGACCGCTTGGAATACACAGCCTCGCTAAAATGATGAAAAATATAAGCGAAGAAGCGAATTTATCCAAAGTTTACACAAATCATTGTGTAAGAGCTACTGCCATCACTCTCTGGTCCAACGCTGGGATTTCTAACCGCCACATCATGGCCATTTCAGGACACCGCAGTGAACAGTCTCTGGTGAGCTACAACTCTCGTTCATCGACATCACAACTGCACAACTGCAGTCAAGTCTTGTCGAGAGCCTTTTCTTCCTCCACTAACAACCACAGCCAGTCATCAGAAGTTTCTAAGCAATCCATGTCGTTCCAGACCAAACAAGTGGCAACGAAATCGCTTTTCGGTGACTGCAGTATTCAAAACTTGCAAATTGTTTTCAACAATTCTTCCTCCGAAATTGAGTCAATTTTTAAATGACATTTGAGGACGGTTTTTTACTTTCGTCAGAAACTTCGCTCGTGATTGAGCAATTGCAACGATTAGCTGTAGATACAAAGCTCAGAAAGAGCTTTTTTCCATGAATTTCAGTAAACATGATCACATTTGTCTTCGATTGACTTGACGAGCAAACCCGTGCAATGCCTAGTTTTCGCGCTCTTGTTTTGTTTGGTCATGTAAGACTACACGAACATTTTTGGTTCAATAAAAGGGAAATTCTATGGCTACAATGTATCGATGTTATGTTATAAAACAAATGGTGAACACCACAGCGTACACTATTGAGTTATGGATGCACTTGGGAGGTTTGCTAAGCACTCAAGAAGCTAGAGTCGCTCTCGGCTATCGCCTCGAGCGACTCTTACGCTTCTTTCGTGCTTAGCAACCTCCCGCGTGCATCCATAACTCAATAGTGTACGCTGTGGTGTTTACCATTTGTTAATTAGTGATGTATCCCTCATGAAGAACTGTGTTATAAGAACTGTTTTGCATAACTTTATACTGGTATGAGTATGCTTGTCATGATGCTAATTTTACCACAAATTTAAATTTATCATTTCAGATCATGTGAGGTTAGTAAGAATTTTGTTTTATTTTTAATAAAAAGTTTAATATCGTTATTAAGATATCCTTTTTTAACACTCAGTATATTCTGTTGTTGTCATGCAAATAGTTACCTAAAAAAAGTTTTTTTTCTTTAAAGTAAGATCCCTTCCTGCAAGATTTTGCCAGGGTTGGTCGCCCTCATTTCCCAAATAGTTCAAACAGTGTACACTTCCAATATGCTGAAGGATTTTTTCCCACTAAAATAAAGAAATTAAAACGATCAAAACTGAGGCTCTTAATTGCCCAAGAGAATGTGACACTGTGACTCACTGGCTTTGAAAATCTAAGGCTCTGTGGGCCAACTCGTGAATTGGATTAGCCAATGTAATTTGTGTCGTCAATAGAAATGGGTGTTTGATTTCCATACTAGGGTATGAATAATGAACATTTTGAGGAATATGATGTAAAATTAAATTAGGCCTCAAAGACACAAAATATGGCCGGATTAGGATTTAGAGTAAGACAATCACTGTTCCAGATTTTATTGTAAAGGTTTGTGGAAAGAAAGTTCAAAAGGGTGCTGTTTTGTTTATCATACAACTATTGAATGAATGAATGAATGAATGAAAGCCTTTATTTAAAGAGGGTAGCACTTAATAGCCAGAGGCTAGCTAATAAACTTGTGGCCCTCACAGATTACACAACTATATACAATCAGATAAATATGTAAGCTAAAATATGTAAACATTTAAAATAAGCATTTAAAATAAGACAAGATTCAATTAAGAAGATATTATTAAATAGTAAAATGATGCAAACATTGTTGTTTCTTTAAAATCTTGGCAAACATGTTCTTTTTAAAACATGCAATAGAATCTAGTTTCCTAATTTCAATAGGTATACTATTCCACAGTCTTGTAGCCGAAACAGCGAAAGAGCATCCTCCCTCTGATTCTCTTTTGTATTTAGGACAAACAGCATTAATGCTTGAATATCTAGTGTTGTGGGAGTGCCGCTTATTATTCAAAATTAGGTGTTCATTTAGATAATTCGGCAAACGCCCATTAATTCGCTTATACATTATTATGCATTTATCTATCTTATGTTGCTCATAAAACGGAATCCAACCTAGCTTGTTAAACAAAGCAACTGATGGTGTCGTGCGATCGGCATAAGAAATAACTCGTGCCGCACGTTTTTGCAATCTTAAGATCCTATAAACCGACTCTTTGTCGCAATTTTCCCAAACTAAGTTAGCGTAAGACATAACAGGGCGAATAATGCTATTATAAAACTGAAGTCGCTGTTTAAGAGGTAAACAGGCTCGAATCATACGCAGTATAGCGATTCTAGAGGCCATCTTTTTACATACTTTCTCAATATGTTCATTAAATGACAATTTGCCGTCAATTTCTACTCCTAATAAGGTAGCACAATCCACATTATTGAGCTGTTTTCTGTTTACAGTAACAACTATGTCACTTCTATTTATGTCAGCCACACATCTTTTCCCAGTGATCGTGAGTACTTTAGTCTTGTCTTCATTTAATGGGAGCTTATTTGCTGAAGCCCATAATTGAATTTCAGAGACAGACTTATTTAGTGATGAACTTAAGTTGGCTAAGTTTTTCACATCCGCAAAAGCGTTGACAGTAGTATCGTCTGCGTAAAGGTCCAACTGAGCACTTGTATACAAGGGCAAATCGTTAATAAACAAAACGAAAAATAAAGGACCTAAAATACTGCCCTGAGGGACTCCATGCAACATCAAAGCTTCGCTTGACTCACTCCCATTTACACGGACAATTTGCTTCCGATCCGACAAATAAGAGTGACACCAGGCAAGCTCCCGGTTGACTATACCGTACAGCTCCAACTTGCGCAACAATAGCTTCTGGTCCACCATGTCGAAAGCCTTTCGATAATCGACCAAGACCATGCCGCATACATGATTGTTATCTAAGCCGAACAAAAGATCGTCAACTAACTTAATTAGAGCAGTCTCGGTACTGTATATCCCACGAAGCCCAGACTGGCTAAAATACAACAAGTTATTATCCATAAGAAAAGCATATAAAGAATTGTGCATATGACGTTCGATTACTTTTGAGACCACTGGTAGCACAGAAATCAGGCGATAATTAGACGGATCACTAGCCGCACCCTGTTTGAACAGTGGTGTCACGTTAGCGGTTTTCCAACGAGTAGGAAACTTTCCTGTGGAAAACGACATGTTGATAAGCCTTGCTATGCTTGGAGCTAAAATAGGAGCAGCAATACGCAAAAACCTGGCGCTGATTTTATATCATTGCAGAGGGCCAAAATAATGGTGAATAAGGCGACATTTAGGAGTTTTAAACCAAGTAATCTGTAACCTATGACTAGCAGGAGCTGGAACAATGGCGGATGACTTGATTCGCATTTGAACTCTGGGAAGACTTAAAAACGGCACACAGAAAGCTTTTGCGACAACAAATCCTTCCAGGCATATATCCCTAGACGCTTATCTTCCAGGTTCAATGGGTTGCGATAAATGGAGTTGAAAATTAAACTTGAAACAAGCCAAAGTGTTACCGAGCGGCCGAGGGCCGACTTACACATCGCCATGTCACATCCTGACATTGTTCCAATATTGAGCTCAGTATTTATATGTGATGCAAGCATAGGAGTAGGCTGTAAAAGCTTATGCGCTGGATGGAACGCTCGGACATAAGGATACGCATATATGCATAAGATTATTAAAACGTTGCCTTCTTTCTATGCTTATACTGTCTAGTTAAGACTTGGTTGGCATAAGCGTAAGGATAAAAATAAGCGAAAGACTTTCGGGCAATCAGCAAGCACTATACTGCTTATACCAACCATGTCCCTATTTAACATAACATCGACCGAGCGCTTGTGCCCGTGTTTATGTTGCAGCTGTGCCCACCTGCGCATTAGCTTGTTACGTATATGCTTATGCTTGTGTTGCAACTGAGTACCGCGCGTGAACCCTGCTTCGCACTTCTGAGATAATTATTAGCGTGAGGATGAAAACAAGTACAAGGATGTTCACACTAATAACATACGCATACACAGTGCGAGTTACACCATTGAAGAAACAGCATATCGATTGATTGAACTTATGCTTGAGCTTATTTCACTGCATCAAATGCATTCAAAAGCCTAAAATAGAAAAAGTTTACGGGAATCGACCGAGCGAGCGCCATTCATCACATCATACCTACAACTCGCTCTTGCGCATGCACGCAATTCACGTGTTAAAACGGAAAGATTATTGCACAATTATTTCCATGCCAAGTACAATAATTACAGATATTTTTCAAAGGAAATTGGATGAAACATGAATCAGAGTGTCCATAATGCGCCAAGAAGTTGGACTCTTGACAATCTGTATTCAATTTTGTCGTTTCACTTTACTGAAAGAGAGATTCTGAGACCTACAACATTCAGGCATGGAATCTAACTCTCTTGTTTCCTTGCTGCTTTGACTTCTTTCTGTTTTGCTGATTCAAGGAAACAGTTATTTCTTTCAGTACCAAGTTAGTTTTAGTTGCACACAAGCCTTCACAGTAGCAGTTGCTCTAAAGAAAGCTCTTCAAACCCTTACCTCCTGTGCTTTTTGTTTTCACCGTTTTTGGAATAAATTTGTTTGCGTTGTTCATTTAATGAAACTGAACCAAATCTGTTCACATAGGTGTATCAAGCATCTATCAATTCAACAAAATTATATTTTGATACTTGCAGATGATTGAACTGTCCCTGAAAAGAGTAACTGCCTGTGTGAGGATCACATGACCAAAGCGTTTTCTTATATAAAAAAAAAAAAAAAAAAGAAACAGTGATAGCCACGGCCTGTTTTATTCTGAGCTGTTCCTCTACAGATATTAAGCTCATTGGGAAATCAATATGTGTACCCAGACATCCTTGATATAGTTACACACCTCAATGTAAACATCTACATATACATCTACATATACATCTACATATACATCTACATATACATCTACATCTACATCTACCAGTGCTCTAAGCTCAATTTTTCAAAAAGTCGCCGTTTGGCGACTTTCAATTGTAAAATGGTCACCATAAAAAAAAAATTAGTCGCCTCCCTCCCCCCCCCCCCCCCTCAAAAAAAAAAAACAGAAGGGGAGGACACTTCATGATATATTACACGATTGGCTAATGCGCCGAACAGCACGTTTTATCACTTAGGTTTGCTACTGTAAGAGAAAGAAAGGAAGAGACTGTCTAGTAGCAAAAACGATTTA
This sequence comes from Stylophora pistillata, assembly GCF_964205215.1. Lineage (NCBI taxonomy): Eukaryota > Metazoa > Cnidaria > Anthozoa > Scleractinia > Pocilloporidae > Stylophora > Stylophora pistillata. The sequence continues at coordinate 32,966,651 of NC_142519.1, read as the reverse complement.
TTTCAACATTACAAAGCTGCTGAGACCGTGCAACATTGCCAATTTCCCCTTCAAATCGATCGAATTTGCCATTTTTTTACTTAGCAGTCGAGTTTCTGAACGACGAGAGGCGAAAAGAGAAATGCAGGTGATGCCGCCGCTTGTACTATTGATTCTACCTCGTTATCGTGCTGTAAGATCACATGAGATAGCAAGCGCATGCGCCAACTCAGTGTAAGCTTACGCCTTCGACAGTCCAAATGCGCTTTTAGAACTGAGAGAAAAAACGCCGCATCTTCTGCTGTAAATGGCTGACAATCCATCTTTAACCCCTCCTAAAGAGGTCAGGGGTAAGGAAAAATCCTCTAAGGAGGACCTTAGCACTGATGAAGTGCGTAAATCAGCTGGAAAACCAGCCTCACAGAAAGGCGGGAAAAGGCCTCCAACGGCTCAAGCACCCATGAACTCGGCGAACGAAGGAAGTTCTGGTGTTATCCTAAACGCGGCAGCTCTTGGTTCCGTTATTGCCGAAGCCCTCAAGGGTTCATTTGAAGGCCTACGGGATTCAATGAACGCGGGTTTCAATGACTTGAACAGTCTGATTGCATCACGTTCAGGCGGAAATGGTGACGAAGACTCGGCCGATGATTGTGATTCGAGTGTGTCTAAGGACGATGTTGAATCACTGGTCGAGGAAGAGCCACCCGCCAAGAAAAAGAGACTAAACGAATAAGGAAAGAACAGCAATCCTCTGATTACTAAGCTGACAAAAACCCTACAGCTCACCGAACATGTCGGTCCCGCTATCGACGGGGAACTTGCATCACTTGTGGATAAGATTATGAGGGAGAAAGGTAACGAAGACAAAATAATGGAGTTAAAGAAACAACACGAAACTCCCGAAAATTGCGCCACCCTGTCGGAGACAAAGGTCAATCAGGGTGTCTATCTAGAACAATTTAGATGAGTCAGCTCGGTCAACTGACTTAAAATTCCAAAAGGTTCAGAAAAGCCTGATTAAAGGAATAATAGTAGTCGTATCAGAAGTGAACAAGTTGATGGGCAACTCAGAAACTCAGAAAGAAGATACTGTTAGTGCCCTAATGGATGGGCTGCTACTCTTGGCAAATGCTAACCAGGAGTTAAACTATCGACGGAGAGCAGGAAGCAGGAGGGGAAGAAGAAGAACGACTAAGCTCAAACCCTATTCAGGTTAGTCTAACAACAAATGAATTTGCTGGTAGGGTGAGGCATTTTCTTTCAACATGGATGAGTATCACAGCAGACCAAGATATATTGGATATGGTACAGCACTTCCACCTAGAGATTGCAAATCCAACTCAACTAAGGCTAACTAAGTGAAAGTAAAAGCTAACTGTACAGCAATGCAGCACAAGCATGAAACCACCATCACCGAGCTAGCCCAATTAGTCGGCACACTTGTCTCCAGCTTACCTGGGGTACAGTTTGGGAAACTTCATTATAGGAAACTAGAGATAGAAAAGAACTTGGCTTTAAGAGAACATAAGGATAACTTTGAGGCTCTCATATCCCTGTCCCCAAGTGCAAAAGATGATCTTGCTTGGTGGATTGAAAATGTAGATATGGCCTTAAATCCAATATCACATGGAAATCCTGTCATTGAGATTAAAACTGGTGCGTCAAAAAAGGGTTGGGGTGCATACCTTGATGGTGATACAACACAAGGCTTGTGGTCTGCTACAGAAAACCAATTGCACATCAATGAGTTAGAATTGAAGGCAATTCACTTGGCCTTGCAAGCTTTTGGTAAAAGGCTAAATAATAAGCATGTCAAAATACTTTGTGACAACTCAACAGCTGTAACATATATTAATGCTATGGGTGGAACAAAATCTCCAAGTTGCAGTCAAGTGACATATGACATATGGGATTGGTGTGTAAATAACAACACCTGGTTAACAGCAACTCACATTGCTGGAGTAGAAAACACTGAGGCTGACAAAGAGTCCGCTTATTTAATGACCGCACTGAATGGGCCTTAAAAAGGGAGATCTTTACACAAATAACTACCCATTGGGGCATCCCAGAAATTGATCTATTCGCAAGTAGACTTAATACACAGCTCCCCAGTTTTGTCTCTTGGAAACCTGACCCAGCCTCTTGTTTTGTGGATGCATTTACTATTAGCTGGGATTCCTTGTATATCTTTCCCACCTTTTTGTCAAATTCACAGATGTTTACAAAAAATTTTGGAGGATCAAGTACCACAGGGAATCATGATCTTACCATTTTGGCCCACTCAAGTTTGGTGGCCACAACTTCTGAGAATGATAATTGCAATTCCCTTTCTGTTGCCAAAGCACCAGGACCTACTTTCAAACCTATGCTGGCATGTCTCCTGTCTGGCAGTCCATCCAGGATCAGGGTATTTCACAAGCAGCTGCAAAGCTCATCATGGCTTCATGGCGAAATGGAACAAAGAAAAATTACAGTACCTACATCAAGAAATGGCAAAACTTTTCTGTTCAAAGGCAAATCGATCACACTCAACCATCTGTAGTGCCTATGCTTGATTTTCTCACTGTGCTATATCAACAAGGCCTTACATACAATGCCATCAACACTGCCAGAAGTGCTTTGTCTAGCTATGTTACTTTAGAGGATGGGACATGTGTAGGAAAACACCCATTAGTGTCCAGGCTGATGAAAGGCATTTTTCAAGAAAAACCTCCAAGACCAAAATACACAGAAATTTGGGATGTGTCAATTGTCCTGGAATCTCTCCAGTCTCTATCCCCTGTGGACCCATTGTCATTAAAGGAACTGACGCTGAAACTCGTTGTGTTAATTTTATTAGTTTCTGGCCAAAGAGGTCAGACAGTACATATGTTGAATATTGACCGCATGTCTTTTTCAAATAATTGCTACACCTTCCAGCTTGTGGGACACCTGAAGCAAAGTAGATCAGGAGTTAACAACCCACTTGTTAAACTTACAGCTTTTGAGGATAAAACGCTATGTGTTGTATCTACATTAAAAGAGTACTTAACAAGAACACAAAACTTAAGAGGCTCAGAAGGCCAATTGTTTGTTAGTCATCAAAAACCTTTCAGGAAAGTTAGTAGAGATACTATAAGCCGGTGGGTGAAGACTGTTCTCACAGACTCTGGAATTGACACTTCCAGATTTAAACCACACAGCACAAGGGCTGCCAGTACCTCTGCAGCCAACAATGCCTCAGTAAGTCTTGATGACATTCTGCAAACAGCTGGGTGGTGCTCTGAGTCAACGTTTGCCAAGTATTACAAAAAACCTATTGTTAAAGAGAACATGTTTGCTGACAGGGTACTCAGCACTGTAAAGTAACACACATGTGTAAAATAAAAGTTTTGCCATGACAATGCTTAATGTTCGTGTTGCTTCAAAATCTCATGTGATCTTACAGCACGATAACGAGGTAGAATAGTAAAATTAAACGAGACTTACCTGTAAGTTGAAGTTTGATTGAGATTCTACCGAGTTATAAAGTGCTGGGAGATTACATGCCCTCCCACCCACCCTAATGTAGTGTGGTGCCTTGAATCACTCACATTAAGTGTTTTGAAGACTGAGTTGGCGCATGCGCTTGCTATCTCATGTAATCTCCCAGCACTTTATAACTCGGTAGAATCTCAATCAAACTTCAACTTACAGGTAAGTCTCATTTAATTTTACTATTAAATTCGTCCTATTGTTGATAATTTTTCAAGTAAGTTTCTCTTTTAATCTGTTGGTCGCCAATTGGCGACTTTCGCCAGAATTTTAGTCGCCAAATATTTTTTTCACTCGCCACGGCGACCAAAATGGTCACAGCTTAGAGCGCTGTCAACGCAACTAGTACTGTGACTGCTTCCTGTTTTTTAGAATTTAATTTGTCTGAATAAGAGGTGTTTGATGAAGTTCTGTCCTCTTGATCCTATTCCAACCAAGCTTCTTAATGAGTGCGTAACTACTGCCTCCGATTACCAAAATAATTACCATTTCGGTTGATTCTGGTTATTTTCCGCACACCAGGAATTGTGCTCTTGTGCAGCCGCTGCTGAAAAAGGATGGATTACCCCTTGTCTTTAAGAACTTAAGACAAGTTAGTAATTTGGCATTTATTTCAAAGCTTGTTGAGACTGTGGTTACCAAGCAACTACAACATTATTTAAATTGTGACAGTCTGTTCCCAGTGTTCCAATCAGCTTATCGACAAAACCACAGCACAGAAACTGCACTGCTTAAGGTTACGAATGACATTCTCTTGAACATGAACAATCAGTGTGTTACTTTGCTAATTCTGCTCGACTTGAGTGCTGCCTTTGATACAATTAATCATGACACCATGCTACGTCGACTCATTTGGTATACAGGGAAAAGCCTTCTCCTGCTTTGCATCCTATTTGTCTGGAAGAACTCAGCGGATAATGATCAAAGAGTCATTATCTAAACCTATTGTTCACGAGTGAGCTTTTGAGATAATTAAACATCATCTGCCCATGATTCACTGTTATGCTGATGATTCACAAGTTTACCTCTCATTTAGTCCGAATGACACAGCTAAACTTGCTGTGGTGAGGAATATGGAAGACTGCATGAGAGACATTTGTTCTTGGATGTTGAATAATGATCTTCATTTTAATGACGACAAGAACGAATTCCTCCTCATTGGTTCATCACAACAGCTGCGAAAGCTAGATAATATCAGTATATGTGTGGGTGACTCAGATATTCATCCCGTGCCACTCGGGAGAAGTCTTGGTTGTTGGTTTGATTCTAGACTGTCCACGGCATCACACATCACAAAAATCTGTACCTCTTCATTTTACTTTATTCATAATATTCGTCGGATCAGAGAGTATCTTTCACGGCAGTCATCTGAGATACTTGTCCATGCATTCATAACAAGTAGTCTTGACAATTGTAATGGTCTTTTATATGGACTACCAGACTGCTTGTTGAATAAACTGCAATGAGTACAGAACGCTTGCACCAGACTGATTTTTAGAGAACAGAAATTTTGTCATGTAACGCCTCTTATTTATGAATTACACTGTTTGCCGATTAAACATAGAATTGAGTTTAAAATACTTTGAATTACTTTTAAGATTCTTAATTTTTTAGCACCTACTTATTTGCTTAGTTATCCGCGTTTTAAATCTAAAGCTACACTAGGTGATCGTTCATTTACCTGTGCTACACCGAAACTGTGAAATGTGGAACCATTTGACATAAGAAGCGCCAGCACAGTTAGTACTTTTAAAGCCAAGCTAAAAACTCAGCTTTTCCGTCATGCATTGTTATCATAACTGTTTTTATTATTGTGAGTTTACTTTTAATTGTAATTTTAGCTTTTTAGTTTTATTTCATTTTTTAATCTTGTCATGCGCATTAGAACAGTTTAAGGAATTTGCGTATTGTAAATGTCCTATTATTATTATTATTATTAACACATGTTAAAAAAAAACAAACAAACAGCCGCCTCCTTGCTGCATCATTGTCTCCTGCAAACAGTTGAAGCTTAATATATAAAGAAATTCAGCTTCTTAAAGAGGACATGTAAAGAACAAAATGAGCTCTGCCATAAAGAGTGTAAATAAGGAGTTGCCAACAAACCTTGCAAAATCAGGGTATGATACAACTTGGGGAAGTCACAACACAAATCTGCAGAGTCTGAGTGAGTAAAGTAGGTTCAGACTTAAATCCTGGCATTATCAGGCGCTTAAGCTTTGGAATAGTTACCTAAAGTAATCTGAGCGCCATATGACTTTTAGAGCAAGTTTTAGACCATCAATCGGTCATTTAGACTACTCAGTATCTATCAACTGCTTTTTTCTTGTCAAACTGTTATCCCCTTTTTTATTCATTTTTAGCTCATTCATGCGCGCGCATGCGCAAGCAATGAATATCGTAGGGTGTTGTGGACCGTAGACGAAGTGAAAGTGTCCTCACCACCCCTACCTACTTCGGCTTCCTCACTCCCAGCGCCGGTAACAGACAGGCAAAAACACGCAACTGTTGATGACATTCAGTTTTTATTTAATATCTCAACAAATATTTACAGCAATAACACCTACAATATCTCATTTTAAAGTGTATAAAATGAGCTTCTCGGGGATAAATAAATTTCATAATTGAAACCAAGGACTTTCTTGAAAAAAATAAATTTAAAACACAAAATAAGCAAAATAATAATGCAAAACTCGACGTAAAAGTCACTTATCCTCATTAGCACAGGATATGCAGATTATTTAATAGCACAAATTATCACTAACATGTTAGCGATATGTCCTGAAAAATGGAGAGAAAAAGAATACTGATTTTTTTTTATGAATTTTCACTTGCGCCCACATCGTTCGAAATAATTTCAAAAATTCAAAAGATGCAATTCCATGGTTACAGCCGATTACGCTTCTAATCCCTACGCATTCCTCGCTACAAAACATGTTCTTGGCATATATTACTGTTCACTGGGGTGTCGCAAAGCAATTTTCAATCAAATTCGAAGAGCTGCGCGAGTAATCAAACAGAAAAGGACAGCCTGTACCCTGGTCCCAGAGGTTCTCGTCTCTTCTCCCTAAAAAAATCAGCGTCAAGCGGCGACAACGAGCTGAGAAGCAGCGAGCAGTCGAGAGAACCTCTGGTGGAGACCGTTGAGAACCTCAATTTGATGCATTCAGCTGTTTTGACAGCTGAACAAATCTATCACTTTTCAACAACCAATAGGAAACGTTAGTATCAAACAAAAAAAAACTTAGGGTCGGGGGGTTTCGTGAATGTGTTGTTAGATATGAAACTACTCTGGAGGGGATGGGAGCGCCAATGTTTGAAATTACTATCTGTCAAAATACTACTACACGTGCGACAGTTCCGTGTATCGACAAAGAAATTAACTTTGACCTTTACATTTCCACGGTGTATTTATGAATAGAACTAATTACACTCCTGTCAAGCGTTTCAGCCATCGACCAAACGATTTTTGCAGAGTCAGTAGAGAAAACATAAAGATCACTGGCTGTTCTTTCGCCGACAACAATAAAGAATTTCTCGACATCTTTCGGACATGTGGTTGCTTCAGACGTTCAAGAAACGAAGGATTTATCTCAGGTTTTATGTCAGAAATGCACTGTTTTGAAATATTACAAACTCCTACAACAACTCCAAGAACTTGAAAGACTTCGACTAGACTATAAGGAATCTGTATGGGAAAGCATTGACATACAGCGCGATAAGAGGTGCGCCAAAGACTCCCCGGTTGATAATCATGACATAAAGAATGCAAGGGGAAAAGCGTGTATCTTTCCCGCAGCTCCAAAGAGCAAAAGAAAACTATGTGTGCAAAATAATAATGATATAGAAGATCCTTTTTCAGCTTTGGATGTTGATTATTTCTGTGATTCGAGGGATCGAAAACGTAGTCACGAACAGAGGTGAGAACATTCGAAGTAAACTCAATGATTTCTGTTATATTGTCGACACCCTGGTCCCAGAGGCTCTCTTCTCTCTAACTTGAGTTAAGTTTTTAATCGAAAAATTACAACTAAAATGTTGGCTGTCAAATTTAAATCGCAGTGACTAAACGTACGTGCGGCAGCCGGACTAGTTTTCTTTCACAAGTTTCCCGCTTAAACTTGCGTAGACGCACCATGTTTGCACTGGGCCAATAGTTGCCAAAATTTAGAATTATTAATTTTCGTTAACAATAATAATAATGATAATGATTATCAGCATCATCATCATCATCATCATCATCATCATTATATGATAGTAATAATCATAATAAGAACAATACACTGGATTGTACAGAGGCTAGTTCTAGACACTTGGAAGGAACATTAAAATTATATGTATTGAATTGAATTTGATTTTCTTTTTTTAAAGGTCATAATTCATTACCCATCGGGTGCAGTGAAAAGGGTTATCAGGGATGATCTTGATACAATTGTAAGGCATATAGCCAGCAACGACCTAGATGGTGTGGCCACAAGTTTGTGGAAACATAAAACGTTGAAAGAGAAGTTATTGAAGAATGTATACTGTGACATTGACAAAGAATCCACTTCACTCTGTAGTGATAACAACCCATCTCTCCTTAAGAGGAAAACTGCAAAGGATTTGATCCAGTTTTCAGAGCAGAAATGTGCACAAGAGTTGAAAGAAAGAGCTCCAGTTCTATATGGTTGCATGATGAGCTCCCCTGCTGAGCTACAAACGCAGACAGACAAACAAAAGCGATGAGTACCTGAGTACTGCAGCTTCCATTTCCATGTCAGCTTCGATCCTGTTAAAACACAGATGTCCACAAGTGTCAGCAATAGCATACCGATTTGCTTTAGCAGTTCTGTGGCACAGTGGTGCAAAAAAGCAGGTACATGCTTTGAAGATCCTAATCTTCCATTGACTCAAAAAAAAAAAATACAGATTAGTAAAAAGCACCACAATATTGAAAAGATAG
>NC_142519.1:32875714-32953214 GCF_964205215.1 Stylophora pistillata | reverse complement strand
AGTAGATAAAAAAAAAAAAAAAAATTTTAACGTGTTGCGTTATACACGTTGATGTTTCTTTTTCTTTGTTAATATTGTAATATTGTTTATGGTGGTCATTGTCAGTTGTGCGGTTACTTGTTTTACTTAAACTAGTATTGACCAGATGTTGCGTTATTTTTTTTTAGATCCCAGCAACAATGAGCTCGTTTGGTCAGCGAGTGATACCCCTAGCATAATGATTTATGATGAAATGAAACAGTGTTCATCATATCTGGTTGTGATAGATAATACCGATTTAAACGGGGGGACTGGGAAACCAACAACGTAGATATGAATATTCATCTTGTTCAGTACATTTTATTTAAACTTCAATGATTTTGAATGATTATTATTATTGATTATTAATTGAATAAATGTTTCTTTTGTCCTGATTAGCGGGAAGTAGAAGGTTATGCGTATTCTTGGAAATGATGGCTGAGTGCGTGGTATGTCAGTGAATGAAGTATTCTGAAAGATGGTTAAACTAAACTTTCTTTCAATATATGAAGCATCAAAAGGAAAAAGGCTTGCAAACTGGGTCTCTGAGGCCTAAGAGCTTTCAAATATTATGTCTAACAATGACTACATCGCTAGCTTATGTAAAAAGACCTTCCACTCGATTGCTAATGACCCGGCCCATCGCTTGCATAAAATGCTTCAATCGTCAGGGCCGTCGTGTTATAATCTCCGGTGCAAAAGGCGTTTTGCGATTCCCGAGCGGGACCGAGTGTTTCAATATATGAAGCATCAAAAGGAAAAAGGCTTGCAAACTGGGTCTCTGGAAAATTGCACATAATTTGGTACTGAAAATTAGCTATGAATTTCTTTGGAGGGAAGTCTGAGGCTATTGGGTTGTACAGGCTGCTCTTAACCCCATCAAAAGAGCGCTTTTTCCCCCTGTTTAATTCTAACTCTGGCTTCCTCAGCTGAATTTCTTGTGAACATTCTGGTGCTACCCCAGCTGTTCTAGGTTTGTGCCACTCCTAAGGCAGAGAGGTCTTTGAAGGAATAACTGGAACAGTTTTTAAGCCCAGCATGCTGTAAACAAAACTAAGAGCTTCTCAAACCTTGAATTTCGTGGATAAATCCTTCCACGAAGAACTTGTATCCTTTTACGCGACCACTTTTAGGGGCTTTTTCTACATTTAAAAAATCATCCACATCTTTCATGACAATTTCAGCAAGCCGCTCTAGTGAAGAAGTCCAGCTAGAAACTACTAGTGAACTTACAGAATAGACAGGCCCGTTCGGCCGGTTATCTGCCATCTTGGATTTCATGCGTTATTAGCCTCGCTTTCATTCCAAAATGGCTCCCGGGTGAAAAGAGCCTATGAACATCCAGTGGACGTGTTGTGCGGAAGCCAGCACGACTTAGAGACTTTGTTCCTTGATTGTGCTTTATATGGACTGATTGAACCTCAAGTTAGTTTTCTGTATACAAGTTTTCAAGATAGTTCTAATATGTGCCTATAGTAGATAGGCAGGTCCACATCAGGACTTCAGTCTTGTGTATTCTGTAACCTGCGTTACCAAATAAACTATGTATGTATGTTAAGTCCGTTGAGAGCTCAAAGAGGGAGATGTCATGACGTCAGTTTTCTGTATTAAATTTAGCACACCGCGCATGAGCACTAGGACAGTGATTTTACATTCTTAAGCAGGGACCTCGTAGTCACGGGGAGTTTTCTGTAAAATGTACATTCAAGACTAAAAGGAATTAAACCGTTGTTGTTTTATACATTCTGTGTGTAACATCAATATGACACCCGGTGCTTTTCCATGTTTGAACTAACAAAAGAAAGAAAACCATATGTTGAACTAATGTTTGGTATCTTTTATTTAATGCATTTCTTGCCTTCCAATTGTAGTTAAATTCAGCTCAATACTTGTATTTCACTTGATGCAAAAAGCCATATTTCTATCCCCTAAAAACAGCTTAAACTGTTTGAAGTTATCTGGAAATGATATTTTAAGAAAAGTATTAAATAAAAATAATATCTATTCATTCTGTTCTTTTCTTTTTATTCCAATATTTCCTTGATTTCACTTTTGATTACAAAATGTGGCTATTTTTCTCTTCTATTTGAAGGTTACACACAAACAAGTTTAGGCTTCTGACAGTGTGCTGACGATTGCCCTCATGAACAAAGTAACTTATTTGGAAGTGAAGTTAAAAAAGTTAAAGCTTTGTTCACCGCTTTTTCACCCTGAACACATGTGTGTCTGTCTACTGTGAGGAAACCCTTCTTATTCGCAGGTAAAAGATACTAGGCCCCTAAAAAAAAATTGCAGCAGAAAAACAGTGAGAGCTAAATATGAAAACACTATTGTCATCAACAAAAAACCAAAAGAAGTACTGAGGAGAGGCAGCAAGAGCTCTCTCCTTTGAGCAAGCAGCTTACCCACACTGAAGAGAACATTCTGTCCCCAACAGTAATGGTTGAAGACTGAGACTGGGAAAGATACCGTTTAGCCCAAGTTCAAGTCAAGGCAAAACTTCATAGTGCTGGAAAAGAACACCTTCAAAACGAAATCCATGATAGCAAGAATTAAGCGAAACTCCAGGTGAAAAGCTTTGAGGACCCGTATCACTCGTAAAGAAGTATCAAAGCCTGTTTCTTGTATTGAGCAAGTACATTGTGGAACAATCTGCTCGAGAGCGTTAGATGTATTGACTCTTTTCTCAGTTCTAAACTCGTTTTAAGGAATATTTTAAGCAGCACTAATAGTCTTTAAGATAATTCTCATATACTTTATAACAATACTATCATTTTCATTCTTTTGAAATCATTTCTTACATTGTAATTAAATTCTGAACAGCCTGAATAGGAGAATTCAATAAAGTGTTATAATCATTGTTATTGTTATTATTACAGTGGCTAGTGTCACTGTGTGTGACTTTCAGTTTGATTTCCATGTGTCAGAAGAGGATGATATGCATCAACGTTAAACCTCCTTGACTCGTTCTACTTCAGAAGTTGATGAAAGCAAAGAAAATTCTAAATTTTTGGTAGAAGCATCTAGGTCTCTTACAAACAATTAAAGTTCAATAAAGTTAAAGAAATTCAACTTCTTAAGGAGGGGGTGCAGCAGCTGTAAAAAGAACTTTGTATGTTTTTAAATAATTTGTTAAATTTGTTAAACCAAAGAAGAGGGTGGCTCAATCACACCTCAGTACCTCAAAAGAAGAGATGAAGGTTAATGGCAGAATGAACAACTCCTGAACCCTTTACCTCCTAACAGTGCCAATCTCAGGTTTGACAAACTGACTCAATATCTTCACATCAACAAATGCAAGACTCGCCACGAGGTCAAGTGAGTCACGACAAATTGTTCAAGCTTTGACCTTTTCTGGATGCTACTGTGAAAGCTTTTCCTCAACAATATTGGCTCCACCAGGATCTTCCTGTTGACGAAGCAATGATTGCTTTCAAAGTTTAAGTTTAAGCTTAATTCATTCACCACAGGAATGGCAGGAGAGAGGAACAGAACTTTCGTTCCAATTGACACCTAACCCCTTTTTTACCCACCCATCCCACGCTGGGGAGGACATCCATCACACAGTAATCTCGTGTGTGGGAAATTAACGTCTCCTACCCCAACCCTGCAGGAGACGGGACCTCCATTTATTGTCCCTATCCGAGAAGACTAGAAAGTCTAACCATTTGCAGATATTATTACAAAAGCAGCACTTTCTTCTCAGTTAAGTAAAGACCCTGAGTGTTGGTCCGGCCGGATCTGAACTCACGACCTCGCGCACAACAGTCCGGCGCTCTACCAATTGAGCTAACCGGGAGGCAGTTCAAAGGACAGCTTAGCGTGAAACAGTATATTCCATAAGTCCATTAAAAGATGAATGAAAGTGTGGGAATACTCCAATTCTTCAAATGGTTATGCATGTAACAAGAAAGGAAAGAAGACAAGATGGCACCTTCACAGAGCATGGACTTGGATACCCTTTTGTCCAAGATCTTTGTCAGCCTTTCACAGAAAAACACCACCATATTTTCTGACACCTTTTTTACATCAACAGAACTACCTTGCAATTTCCTAAGAGACGAATCTTACATTTCTACTCGAATTGAAAGCAAAGCCACAGGAATGGCAGGAGAGAGGAACAGAACTTTCGTTCCAATTGACACCTAACCCCTTTTTTACCCACCCATCCCACCCCGGGGAGGACATCCATCACACAGTAATCTCGTGTGTGGGAAATTGATGTCTCCTACCCCAACCCTGCAGGAGACGGGACCTCCATTTATTGTCCCTATCCGAGAAGACTAGAAAGTCTAACCATTTGCAGATATTATTACAAAGGCAGCACTTTCTTCTCAGTTAATTATGTGGTAAATCATGACACAAATCCACAAAGTCTGAGTATGTGGATACCACCAAGAGATAAAACATATGCCTTGGGAGAAAAGGACATTTTGACACTGCCAAAGTAGGTTCACACTTAAGACCTGACATTACCAGGCACGCAGGCTTTCTGATGTAATTTGAGCATCATCCAACTTTCAGAAGAGATTAAGAAAACGAATCACTACTTAAGACTGCTCAGTATCAATAAATTGCTCTTTTCATGTCAAAGGTTTTATTCACAGATGACTTTTTTTTAATTGTAAATAATTACATTTCTATTGAAAACAGTTTTACTTCTGCTATAAATAGCTTCATTGCTATTGTCTGATAAACATTTCATTTCTTTCATATTATTTATTTATCTACTCATCCATTCATCTATTTTTGATTGTGGCAAGCCTGTGAGGTAGCTGGTGCAGTGTTTTAAACTGAACCAAATAGCCGCATAGTTCTACATTAAATAAACTATACGTTTGGTATTGTATTGTATTGGGCTGCATTATTTTGTATTGCTGACTTAGTGTGCTCGCCCACCATGTTTTTTCCATTATGCATTAGTAAGAGATTACTTAATAAAACCAGCTGCAGCTTGAAAGGTCAACCTTGTCTATATAAAAATTATTACAACTACGAGAAAGATCAAGTGCTATGTCCAGAATGTCTTCAAACTGACCCAAATAGTAGAGAGGCATATAAACAATGGAGTCATTTAAAACACACATTTGATAACTCAAGTATTTGCCTATTTTGTGTCTCCTACAATCTTCCTTTCCAATCTTAGTGGGATTTTATTGTTTAATTCTTTCCGAGTCTTTTTAATAACTCATGGCAACAATCAACGACCTAGCGTTCTATAATCTTGCTGAAGTCATTAGCAAAATTAGTGAAGTAAGTTGACCGCTGATTTGCTGACTTCAATAACCACAAAGAGTGAGGTGAACAATGGTTCGCTTCAAGAAATGCGACCAGTAAACTGCACAGACTTTTTCCAAAACTCAGGCTCTCAAATAAGCAACTAAACCATCATCTGAAAGTCTAATGTGATATCATCTGGTGAGTGTAGTCCTGAGAAAGACTGCTGTCAGTGGTGGTGACTGATGTTTCAACAACCTGTGCAGAAGTCATCACCAGAGTCAAGTGAATAGTTGTTCTCAGTAGAATGTTCTTAGCCCAGTTCACATAAAATGATTGGTCACTATGGCCGTGATGTTATTGGCTGTAAGACTCAAGTGGCGTAAGTCAGTCCTGATTGGTCTGTTTCGATCTGTCAGTAAAGTCAGGTCTTTCTGTGCGGTTCATTTGTAATGGTAACGTCGTGAATGAGTCATTTGTATGGAGCCAGTAGTAGTTGACACCTGTTTAGGGGAGTCTGTTCTAAGTTAATAAACCAGCTCTCTAGAGTCGTTGATAGTAGTTAGTGCCATAGGTAAAGCATTGCGCAGAGTCCCAGTCCATATTGTGGCTCGTCACTCAAATATTTTCAGCTATGTGATTGTTCACATCACCTTTCCTTGTCGCCCATCTGTGTTCGGTCCGTCTTGTTCCAAGGTCTCTGCAAGTCTCTCCAATGTAGGAGGCTTGGCAGTTGGAGCAATTGATCTTATAAACCGCACCCTGTCTGTTCCTCGGTTCATCCTTGTCTTTAACATTGGTTAGTAACTGACGTAGTGTGGTGATGGGTTTGTGGGGGATGCCGATATTGAAGGGTTGAAAGATGTGTGAGATGTTCTCAGACATGCCTTTTATGTATTACATAGTTGCTGTAGTCATAGGAGTGTTTGTGTCGTTTGTTTCGGTAGTAGTAGTGGGTTGGTGAGTGTTTTGTCGATTGAAGCGGTCATTGTAGTTGTTCTTTGAAAAAACATGGTAAAGGTATTTGTTCTTGTCAGACAAGCTGTCTGTAGTGTTGCATAGTAGTTGTGTACGTCATGTTAGAGTTCTGATAGTTGTGGCTTTGTGTGATGTAGGGTTGTAGGATGACTTGTCTAGTAATCTGTCGGTGTGTAAACTGTTGTCTGTAGTGAGTTGTCTTCACACCTTACCAGACAGTCTAGAAAAGGAAGTTAGCCGTTTTCTTCAACTTCTCTGGTAAACTGTATGTCAGTGTTTTGTCCGTTAAGGTGGTGGTGGAATGCATCGATTTCGTCGTGTTGTACGGCAGCGAAGGTGTCGTCAATGTAGCGTAAGCAAAGCATTATCGTTTGTGGGCAAGTCGAAAGGGCATGTTCCTCGATGTTCTGCATCACAATTTCTGTTTCAACAACAGAAACTTGAAACCCTATGGCTGTGCTGTGTAACTGTTTGTAGTGTTTACCGTTGTACTGAAGGTAAGTTGTCGCCAGGCAAAGGTTCATTAAGTCCATAATGTTGTCTGTCGGTAGCGGTAGTGGATTAGTAGATCGTCTGATTGCAGTCTCAGTGCATTGTAGCGCCAATTGAAGTGGAATACTTTTAAACAGTGATTCCACATCAAATGACACTAGTTTGTAGTTTCCAGGTATCTGTACAATCTTGGTAATGTTAATGAAGTCCTCAGTGGATTGTAGTTTTTGTCTGGATTTGTTGGTCAGTGGTTGTAGTATTGTCATCAGGTACTTGGATTGTTGGTATGTAGGAGAAACACAGAAAGAAACAATAGGTCACATTGGGAAACCAGGTTTCTGTAGTTTCGGCAAACCTTAGAGTTTTGGTTGTTGTGGTAGTGAGCACCTTAGTCAATAGTATTGTTGGGTGTCAGTGGTGTTCGCCTTCTCAAGTGTTAGTAGTTTGCTGTTGAGTTTGCATTGAAGTGCAGGAGTCAGGTCACGTTTGAGTTCCTTGTAGGCTTGCTTTTTGTTGACTAGTGCGTCCATTTTGTTGTGATAGTCAGTTTTGTCCATGACAACAGTAACTCGTCCTTTGTTGACTGGTAGAATGACTATGTTCTCGTCGTTTCTAAGCCATTACAGTGCATGTCGTTTCTCTTTAGTCAAGTTGCTATCATGTAGTGATGCTGATTGTGCAGTGGAGGCAATTCTGCTTCTGATGCTATCCTTGGTTGGCTCAGATAGCTGTTGTTGCAGAGACAGAGCCGCCTCAACACTAGATACAATACCCTCGGTAAGTACACATTTTAAGGTGTTACTGAGTGTTTTAGTCTGTATGACAGTACTCGAGTTTCAGTCTTGTCTAAGGGACGGGAAGAGATGTTACTTACCCAGTTACCCTCTGGTTTACTTCATTTCTGTTCTTTGTCGTGTAGCAGTCATGTCAGTTTCTGTTGAGGTCCAGTATGGTGGGCATGTTCAGATGTCTTGTTGGCTGGTTTGTCGGCAATTATCATAACAGCGTCAAGTAAGTCAGTTGGTACCAGTTGTTTCAGTTTCTCGTGAAGTTCTCGAAGTTTGTGTCTGAAGCATTTGAGTTTTCTGTGACAATAATTTATCTGCACTTTGCCCAGTTGTCTGTAGGTGGCTTTGACAATCTGGATGGCCTCCTTCCTGTGTGTTCAACAGGGACTCAAAGTGTAAGCCTGGCCGGAACGGCCGGCCTTGTTCTGGCCGGGCTTAAACTTAAGTCCTTGTTGAATACACATTGAACACGTTGCGTGTTCAACAGGGACTTAAGTTTAAGCCTGTCCAGAACAGCCGGCCTTGTTCCGGCCGGTCTTAAACTTAAGTCTCTGTTGAATACACATTGAACGCGTTGTGTATTCAAAGGGGACTTAAGTTTAAGCCTGGCCGGAACGGCCGGCCTTGTTCTGGCCGGGCTTAAACTTAAGTCCCCATTGAACATACAGGAGGCCATCCAGATCGTCACAGCCACCTGCAGACGACTGGTCAAAGCACAAATAAATGATCATCACAGAAGACTCAAATGCTACAGAAACGAACTACAACAACTACATGACAAACTGAAACAACTGATAGCAACTCACTTACTTGACACTGTTAAGACAATTGCCGACAAACGAGCCTACAAGACAATTGAACACGCCCATACTGGACATCAACAGAAACTGACATGACTGCTACACGACAAAGAACAAAAATGAAGTAAATCAGACGACAACTGGGTAAGTAACATATATTCTCGTCCCCTAGACAAGACTGAAACTCACGTACAATCATACGGACTAAAACACTCAGTAACACCTAAATGTATACTGAGAGGGGGTATTGTATCTAGTGTTGAGGCGGCTCTGTCTCTGCAACAACAGCTATCTGAGCCAACCAAGGATAGCATCAGAAGCAGAATTGCCTCCACTGCACAATCAGCATCACTACATGATAGCAACCTGACTAAAGAGAAACGACATGCACTGAAATGGCTTAGAAATGACGAGAACATAGTCATTCTACCAGTCAACAAAGGACGAGTTACTGTTGTCATGGACAAAACTGACTATCACAACAAAATGGACGCACTAGTCAACAAAAAGCAAGCCTACAAGGAACTCAAACGTGACCCGACTCCTGCACTTCAATGTAAACTCAACAGCAAACTACTGACACTCAGAAGACGAACGCCACCGACACCCAACAGTACTATCGACTAAGGTGCTCAGTACCACAACAACCAAAACTCTACGGTTTGCTGAAACTACACAAACCTGGCTTCCCAATGTGACCTATTGTTTCTTTCTGTGGTTCTCCTACATACCAACAATCCAAGTACGTGACGACAATACTACAAGAACGACGTATGGAAGAGAGGCACCTGTGTTGAGAAACTCTCCGACAGGTCCTATGTAGTGAAGACGGAGGCTAACAACCACCTGGTCCGTCGAAACCGTGCTTTCCTAAAACCAGCTGAGAAACCAGCTGCGCCGACTCCCTCATCTAAGATAGTTGATCTCAGCACAAGTCAGCCTTCAAAGCACAGCTCACCGCCAGCGATGGTCCCTGGACCCAAGCCAATATCACCAGCAGTCAAGAGAACAAGGACCAGAATAATAAAACCTCCCGCTAGGCTAAGTGACTACTCAACTTAGGTCTTTGGATCTTAAAGTGCAACTTAGGCTTAGGACTGTACAGAGACATTAGTTTCAGTGAACCTTTTGAATTTTTTTTACTTCGTTTCCTCGTTGTGTCGGGTTAAGTTCGTTTTGCATTTCTATTATTTATTTTTTGAAATTTAGTTTGTGGCCATGTTCAGCTTTGTTTGACAAAGAAAGGGAGATGTTACGATGTTGTGTGACACGCCATGTGCTACTTGCCGTATTTGGGCATTACCTTATTTGGTGATTAAAATAAATACACTTCTACACTCTCAATCGCTTCCTACATGTTGAAACACCATGCCAGTGGGGAAAGATTCAAATCCACAGAAAACAAAAGTTGATGACAGCAAAGAAGATTCGAAATTTTGGTGGAAAGCGTCTAGGTCTCCAACAAATAGTAGAAGCTCCATAAAGATGACAAGATTCAGCTTCCTAAGCAGGAAGTGCAGCAGTTGTAGAAGAACTTTGTATGTTTTCAAACAAAATTTGTTTAACCAAAGAAGAGGGTGGCTCGATCACACCTCAGTACCTCAGAAGAAGACAAAGATTAACAGCAGAATGAACAACTCCTGAACTAACCCTTTACTCTGGATGCTATTGTGAAAGCCTTTCCTGAAGAAGATTGGCTCCACCAGGGTGTTTCTGCTGACAAAGGGATGATTGCTTTCAAAAACAGCTTAGAGTGAAACAGTATTAAAGCCCATTAAAAGATGAATAAAGTGTGGGAATGCCCCAATTCTTGAGATGGTTACATGTGTAATCTACAATTTTAGACAGGAAGACAAGATGGCAGCATAAAATTCATACATTGCAAAACAGTATTATTTCCATTTCAAAGTTACATAGACAATACAGATGTCTAGTAATCTTTGATAAATTGCTGCTTCACTAAATCAGTGAGGTGCAGAATGTTACTATAAGAGAATTGATACGTAAAGATTAGGGGTGTAACGATTAATCGAATTCTCGATTAATCGCGATTATGACCGTTCGGTTCGATTCACGATTATTTGATTCCACGTTTCGATTTTGGTTCGATTTTTTGCATACCTTTCCAAAAGTGCCCTCAGTGAGTCATTATATT
This sequence comes from Stylophora pistillata, assembly GCF_964205215.1. Taxonomy (NCBI): domain Eukaryota; kingdom Metazoa; phylum Cnidaria; class Anthozoa; order Scleractinia; family Pocilloporidae; genus Stylophora; species Stylophora pistillata. Next base: position 32,942,766 of record NC_142519.1, on the reverse strand, counting down.
GTAAACTTAGAATCCAGATCTCAATAAGATGTTCGTTTTTCATTGACAATCGATCAAAGACGCTAATTTGCAGTTCTTGCGCCATGTTGCTTGGTAAAAATCCCGGGGTAAAAATGTTGCCCCTCTACCACCCCCTGAGAATTTCCAAATAAGGCAAACCATGTGCGTGCTCACAAACATGGCGGACAACACGGCGACGAATGGCCAAGCGATTGTGAATCCGCCTGCTTCTTTTCGATCCGCAGTGTGGAAATATTATGGTTTTCCGACTAAAGACGGAACAACAGACAAGTCTAAAACTATCTGCAAAATTTGCTTCGCAACTTTCAAGTATTGTGCCGGTTCGACTTCAAGCATGAGCGCTCACTTAAAAAGTCAACACAGTATTGATGAAAAGTCAGAAGTGTTGCAGTCAAAGACGGCAAAAACTTCACCGGGTACCAAAAACAATACTGGAACAGGACAGTCAAAAATTCAGGATGTTATGAAGAATAAGTTGCCGCGGTCGGGCAACAGAGCAACGGCAATAACGAAGTCTATTGGAGTTTTCATTGCAAAGGACATGAGGCCCTATTCAGTTGTGGAAAATAAAGGGTTTCAACACATGATCAACGTTCTGGAGCCAAGGTATGACTTACCAAGCAGAGTTCATTTTTCTGAGAAGGTGATACCTAAACTTTACGAAGAAGTCAAAGCAGAAGTCGAATCAGACCTTAAAAGTGCCGAGTTCGTGGCTTTAACAAGTGATGGATGGACATCTAGATCAACCGAAAGCTACATAACAGTTACCGCACATTTCATCCAAGAATGGAACATTAAAAACTATGTTTTGCAAACAAGAAGAATGGATGTGTCACATACATCGGAAAACTTATCAAATATACTGACTTCAGCTATATCTGAGTGGAATTTACAAAGATATGAACAGAATCCATCTCTGACATCTGACAATGCCAGCAATATAGTGAATGCTGCAAAGCAAGCTGAACTTTCACCACATGTTGGATGTGTGGCCCATACAATCAATCTGGCAACCCAAAAAGGACTTAAGGTATCTCAAATGGACAGGCTTCTTGGAAGGATAAGGCGCATAGCAAGCTTTTTCCATAGGAGCACAACAGCTATGGCAGTTTTGAAATCAAAACAAGCTTTATTGGAATTGCCACAACACAAGTTGATAAATGATGTACCAACTAGGTGGAACTCCTCATATGACATGGTGCAGCGGTTTTTAGAGCAACAGGCAGCAATTGAAGCTGTCCTCTTGACAAAGGATGTCAAGAAAAATGCCAAAGATGTTCATTTCCTGTCAGAAAATGATATCTCTGCAGCAGAGAGTGTCATCAATGTACTGGGACCAATCAAGACCATTACTACTATCCTTTGTGATGAGAAGACGCCTACAGTATCCATGATTCACCCTCTGAAGGAGATGCTGATTCAGCAGTTGAAAGTTTCAGATGATGACATTATGCTTGTTAAAGAAGTAAAAACAGCTATAGCAAAGGATTTGGATGCTAGGTTTGGAAACAACTGTTTGTCTAGTATGTCTACAGATTAAATAATAATTATTATATCCAAATTATAAAGAGTCTTCCCAATAAAGGTTTTTGTTAGAGCTTTCTGTCGCAAATAAACATGCTGCAGTGCTATTTGAGTTGCAAAATGTAGTTTACAAATTGTTCTCATATTCTAGATATACAGACCTTGACACATTGCAGTTTCTGAAGGAGAGTTCCTGTTTAGATCCAAGGTTTAGATCCATGCCATATCTTGATGAAACCGAGAAACTAGATGTCTACACTGCACTTACCTTGAAAGCAGTCTCACTGAATGAGCAACAACAAAATTCAGTTCAGGTTCGTAAAAATTGGAAATTTTTAACAGCCAACATTTACTGCTTGTACTGACGGTACTGAGTTGAGTTACAAACATATTAAATGATAATAGAGTGTTTTTCTGTTCATAGGTGAAGACTGAAGCAGACCAGCCTAGTGCGCAGGGACAGCCACAGCTGCCCAATTTGCCAAGTCTACCAACTCTGGAGGGTGAACATTCAAATTCCAGTGGAGACACAACTGTTGTCCTCACAAGTGATCCCCCACCAGAAAAGAAAAGGAAATCTGCCTTGGATGATCTTTTTGGAGATGTTTTTATAACTAAAGTTCATCCTGGGAAGTCAGTGTTTCAGTTAGTTGAGTCAGAGTTGGCTAATTACAAAGTTGAAGAAACCATGCCTTTGAACTCTAATCCATTGTTGTGGTGGGAAGCAAATGAGCTGAAATATCCCATTTTGTCAAAGTTGGCCAAAAAATATCTATGTGTCCCTGCCACATCAGTGGCCAGTGAGAGGGTTTTCTCTTCTGCAGGGGACATTGTGTCTGCTCAGAGGTCATGTTTGCATAGTGATCATGTAGACAAGTTACTTTTTTTACAGAAAAATATGAGAGTGCACTAGATCTAGATTCTAGAAAGAACTCAAAAAAGAACACTGACAAATTGCATGTTTTTTATTTGTTATTGCATCCTTGAAATAGATTAATAATGTTCCTGTTACTATTGTATCCTCACATTGAGAGTTTAGGGTTGTATGTTGTTACATTGTGTATCATCTTGCAAGAATTAAAAATCATTAATATTTTGCATAATCGAATCGAAATAATCGAAACCGAAAGGCAATAATCGAAATCGAATCGAATCGAAAGAAACATGAATCGTTACACCCCTAGTAAAGATGGAAGTGAATTGGCCAAATCACAGGCCATATCTCTTGTGTCAGTTACACATTTTAAACAATTCATCAAATTGTTAAAGTTCAGAAAATAAATACTTATCTAGATTGTATCTTCTGAAGATCCTCTTTGTTATTAATATGGTGAACCGCAGGGTCTTTGTCTTTTCTCATGAAGATTTTTCCATTTAAAGTCCAAATGAACTTGAACTCCATATCCTTCTTTACCTTCAAACAATCTTTGAATAACACTAGATTCCTTTCTGTCAGGCTCTCTGCAAGATAGATCTCGTTTTTCTCGAAATATCCAAGATCTCGCGTTGTTAAATCCTTGAGCTGCTTCCTTGCACGGTAGAAATTATCTCTGACATCACGCCTAGTAAATTTGACGATAATAGCTGGTGGTCCAGGCTTGCCTTTGTGTTTTTGACTTTGAGGCATTTGATGGTTTACTGAAATGTCATTTTGAGTAATATCCATTCCCAGTAGTTTACCAACATCCGTCACAACATTATTAGTTTGCTCTTCTGATGGAGTAGCAGCAACAGGGATTCCTCGGATTTCTGCACACTCTCTACGAGTGTACTGCTCCAGATCATTGTTTGCTCTCGTAATTGATTCCAGTGAACTTTCAATGCTGCGAATTGTTGCCTTCAAGATCTTATTCTCATCTTTCAAAGCCTTTCTTTCCTCCTTTGAGCTCTTCATCATCTCTAGCAATTCGTCATACTTCGCATTCACAAATTTGAGAAAACTCATCACCTCTTTAACTGATTTTTTTAACTCGGAGATTGTCGAGTTAAGTGGATTGAGTTTCTCATCTAAAATTTTGGTAAATTGGTCGCATTTAATAGCCGCCATACTGGTAGATACTCACAATATTAAACAGATACAATATATCACACTCTACAGAGCACTAGACTCAAATTGACTACAATTTCCTCAAGAGCAAAGAAACAAGCAGCCATCTTGTCCGCTAGGAAGGAATATATGATACAAATTGTGGTAAATCACAGCACAAATCCACAAAGTCTGAGTGAGAAGATTATTACCAAGAGAGACAAGACACGCCTTGAGAGGAAAGGAAATTTTAACAATGCCAAAGTAGCTTCAGACCTAAGAGGCTTCCTGATGTCATCTGAGCATCATCCAACTTTCAGAAGAGTTTAACAAATAGTATCAGCGCTTAAGACCACTTAGCATCCATGAATTGCTACTTTTCTGTCGAAGGTTTTATTCACAGATGAATTTATTTATTTTTTAATTGTAAATAGTTACATTTCTATTGTAAAAAGCTTTACTTCTATTATAAATAATTTCATTGCTATTGTCTGATAAAAATTTCATCTCTTTCAGCTTATTTATTTATCTACTTGTCCATTTATCTATTTTTCATTTGGCAAGCCTGTGAAGTAGCTGGTGCAGTCTTTTAAACTAAACAAAATAGCTGCATGGTACCACATTAAATAAACTATAATTATGTTTGGTATTGTATTGTGTTGGGCTGCAAGGTCAACCTTGTCAATATTATTACAACTAAGAGCTAGATAAAGTGTTACCTCCAGAATGTCTTGAAACTGACCCAAATAGTAGAGGGGTATAGAAACAATAGAGTCATTTAAAGCACACATTAATTTTTGATAACTCAAGGTGTTTGACTTCAGTGACTATAAAGAGTGAGGGGAATGATGGTTCCCTCTGAGAAACATGACCAGTAAACTGCAAAGACTTTTTGCAACACTAAGGCTCTCAAATAAGCAACTAAACCATCATCATCATCCACATTCTTCCATCCTCTTTAATACCAAGAGCAAATGCCAACTTTAAGAATTAAGACAAAACCAGTGCTCTACCACATAGCACTTATTCTCGACCCAAACCATAATAAAGCACTAAATAATAATACCCAAGGGTATGTCATTCAGTATTACTTTGGGTTTGCTTTTGAAACTATAACCCCATTCCCTTGGGATAAACCACATCTTCAATGTGGTTGTAAAGGTTATCATCTGAAATGATGAAATCATGTTATTCTGTTTATGTTTTACAATCTCACCTGGCCTATTGTTCGCTACATGTGCACATCTCATCATTATAACTTTTATTGAAGCTTGTGTTGATCTAAAATGCTTAATTTGATTTGTTTTTTGGTAATTTTGGACAGTTTCTCTCAGCCTATTTTAAACCACACTACCTCGCCACCATTGTTAATAAATGTTAATTACAATTGGAATTCTTGTATACAATAACTGTTGTTTACAATGCACACTAACAACTGTCCCATGCCATTGGGGAAAGATTCAAATGCACATGAAACAATCCCTCACAGAAATATGATGCCAAATTTTAAAATGTTGTGTTGTTTAGAAATTTTCCTCATAAAAGCATACCTATGAATAGACTGAATACAAAATCGCTGTCAGTAGGAAACAACTGGTATCTGCCCTAGAAATTTCAATGAGTTCTTGTTGGTTTTTTATCTTTTACCTTTAATATTCTGCATTCAAGCAGAGAACACTTTATGGTTTTCTGGATTTCAAAAGATTATTGTAGTGACAATCAGACATGAGAAACATTATTTAAGTTCCAATAGGCTTAATTTACATTGCTATTGTTGTTGTTAATGCGGGATACTGTTTGTCTTAATTTGCATTGCTATTGTTGACATTTATCCAGACTGGTCAGCAGACTTTTGTCGGGTCGCCATGTTCTAAAGGCACAAGGTTTTTGTAAAAAATGGATAAAGGTCTCAGGCCTGACAGATTCAGTGCCGATCCAAGTGCAGTTGGCGCTTCAAAATCATGGATCCACTGGCAATGAACCTTGTCATCTTGACAAAAGAAGATCTCGATAAATTTGGAGTTCTGACAAATTTCATCTCACCTACAGTATTGGAATATGTGGAAGAAAATGTGCCACCTACGAATCTGCAATCGAAATTCTTCAAAATATTTACATGAAGCCAACGAACAAAATCTACACAAGACACGTGCTCGCTACTAGACAACAACAGGCTGGCGAAACCCTAGACGAATATCTTCAAGCACTCAAAACTCTCAGCAAAGACTACAACTTTCAATCTGTCACTGCTGCCAAAATTAATATTGTGAAGAATATATTCAGGATGCTTTCATTACTGGTCTACACTCTACCCAAATACGTCAAAGGCTCCTAGAGAACAAAACACTAGACCTGAAAACGATGTTTGACCAAGCCAGAGCACTCGACTCCACCATGCGCAGTTCAGAAAGTTAGTCTGTCCCTAACCTGTCAACGCTGCAACCTCTGAACCAGAAAAGACCATTCAGAATTCACCCAAGTCAACTCTGCTCAGTCAGACTCCACACTTGTTGCAACTGATCCAAAGTGTTTCTTCTGTGGGAATTCTAGACACCCTCGTTCGAAGTGTCCAGCCAGAGATGCAATTTGCAATAAAATTAATGTCAGAAAAAGGGATACTTTGTGAAAGTCGGTCATGGCAAAGCCCCTAAACCCAGCGAAGTTTCAGCTGCTCTCTGGCCACCTACTCTTGCTACAGTAGGAACTCCTCAAGCTCTTTAAAGGTCAACTGCTACTGTTGTTGTCAACAAGGATTGGAGAGTATAAGCACTCTTCAACAGTGGAAGTAGTGAAAGCTACATACACCCAAGCCTAGTTGAAGTAGCTGCTATCTCTGTTAATCCTTCAGTCAGCCAGGTCTCGATGGCAATGTCATCGCTAAGCACAAAGACTGAGGGCTCCTGCTCTGTAACTATTAACTACCAAGGACAAACTTATAAGGACTTTCGTCCATCAGTTATGCCAGGGCTGTGCTCTGATCTGATTTTAGGACTCCATTTCCAGTCTCAACATGATAGTGTCACTTTCAAGTATCGCAGAACAAAACCGCCGCTGTCTGTATGCAGTCTCACTACTCTGAACATCAAGCCACCATCACCATTTTCAAACCTCACAGCTGACTGCCATCCTATTGCTACAAAGTCCAGATGCTACAGCAAGCAAGACTTGACCTTCATTGGCAATGAGGTAGAACGGTTACTTAAGGAAGGCATTATTGAGCCAAGCCGGTCCCCTCAAGTGGTTGTCACAAAGGATGAAAACCACAAGAAACGCCTAGCTGTTGCTTACTCTCAGACAATCAATCGATTCACTCAGCTAGATGCATTTCCTCTGCCAAGGATCAGTGATACAATCAACGAAATAGTGCAGTACAAGGTGTTCAGTACCCTCTACCTCCAAAGTGCATATCATCAAAAACCCTCAAAAGAAGATGACCAGCCTTACACTGCATTTGAAGCTAAAGGTGGGCTTTATCAGTTTACCAGGCTCCCGTTCGGTGTAACTAATGGTGTAGCCTGCTTTCAAAGAGAAGTGATGAAATTTGTTGAAGATAATCACCTGTAAGCTGTGTTTCCTTATATCGACAACATAACTGTCTGTGGAAAAGATCAAGCCGACCATGATGCTAACCTCAAATTATTCCAGGAAACTGCTCAAAAGGCAAATCTTAAGCTCAATGACAACAAAAGCGTCTTCTCTGCTCAACGACTCCCATTGCTGGGGTATGTCATTGAAAATGGTTGTATTAGTCCAGCTCCTGAAAGGTTAAGTCCAATAATTTTATTCCTAGTGAGCTTCCCCACGACGAAGGTCTTTATGTTGATAAAACTCCTGAGCCAACTAAAGAACCAGAGCCTATAGAATTGAGAAGATCACAGCAAGAACGTCGCCCTGTTGATAAGCTCGATTTATAGGAAGGGGTGAATGTAGTGACAATCAGACATGAGAAACATTATTTAAGTTCCATTAGGCTTAATTTACATTGCTATTGTTGTCGTTAATCCGAGATACTGTTAGTCTTAATTTGCATTGCTGTTGTTGACATTTATCCTTCACAAGGAAAGACGCAGTAGCTGCAGTTGCAGACCTCGAGTCAGATCTTCTACGAGTTGCTTCCCATTGCTGCACCAATGGGTTAATATCAATTCCAGTAATAACCAGTTCTGTTTCATTGGTTTTGCTAGGAAGCTTTCCAAGACACCAATCCTACTCTTAAGGTCCTTAGAAAAGATTTCACAGCTGAGGTCCAACCCTCAGCCAACACATTGACTCTCTAGCATCTCAGCTAATGAATAAACTTCTCCTGATAACGATAAAGCTTCTTTTTGATAAATCAACCTCATTTACCATAATTAACTCTATAGTCTTCAGAAAATTGTTCTATTGTTCTACAATATGGTCAGAAACAAGTAAACATAACATAGGTAAACAAGTGCAACAACTGCAAAACTTTGTGGGCCATAACTTATGCAGCAAAAGGAAGTTTGATCACATTAAAGGCTGATAGTTTCTAAAGAAACTGTTTGGGGCTGCGTCGGTGGGGGTAACGAAATAATTTGGATCTATCAACAAAGTTGAAATGGTAAATTGGCCACCGTAACGATTACAAAAGCTGACGTTTCGAGCGTTAGCCCTTCGTCGGAGCAACACTCTGAGCAGTAATCAACTTTTTCCTTTAAATAAGTTGTACTATTTTTCGTGTGAAGCCATTCCCTCAGACGTTTATCAAACTCGTTTCTGCTGATCATGATAGTGAAATAATTATCTAATACCTTTGCTTTCGCTTCGGGCTGACGGAGAGTTGATAGTATTCTTCATGTCATGTTAGGCATCCACCGAGCGCAACTTTAATATCCTTCTTTTCGAACGAACTTCGTGACCATTTTCAGGGTTTTGCATCAATAACTGGACTTCTTTGTACAAACGGTTCATAAATCCCAGACGCCTGCATGACTCCTCTTGAGGGAAAGCATCTTTTCGCGACCAACACCTTCGATGTCGAGTACTGTTGGCATGTTCAAATTCGCCGGTCTAAGAAAGACTCTGAGAAAACTGACTAATTTGGCGCGAAGACTTCAAACTGGCGAACTCCGCGCCGAGATTGGAACTATAGTTGTAAAAACCGCTGTACGAAGTCGTAGCAGTTACTAGAAGGTATAATTAATGAGCCTGGGATGGTCCCTGGGGTGTAGCTTTGACTGCTGGCGGCCGGCATGTACTAGAAGAATAAAGGTCTGTGAGTCCAAATTGATATTTTAAGTATTTTTTCCTGTTTTTGAATATTGAATAATTTTCAGATTTATGCAGTCTTTCTCTAACAAAATGAAATGAAGCAAGCGTGGGTAAACCTCTTAGTAAGAAATGATCGGAGGTTTTATAAAAATTGTTTCCAGCAAAGGCCACTGCGTATCAGACTCGATTAATTAATATTTTTTTTAATTCTTTTACTACCGGATGGTACGTCGTGACAAAAGGCTCTAAACTTTCGTGCCTTTATGCATGTATAAGCAAATTATTTTGAATTTTCTTTTTTCGTGTCAAACTTAGCATTATTATTTTAAGTACAGTTTCCGAGAATAATTTTGGTAAAAATAATATTGAAACGCATGGGAGTTATTTACATAAACGTATTTTCGAAATGATTTCTTTAGCCCTCCAAAGTGTCACTAGCTAATCATAACATTTCAAATGTTAAAAACCACTAGGAGGCTTGGTTACTAATTTCAGCTTCCAAGCTCGTCAAGAGAAGAAATTGATCCAAAAAAGTGATCCAAAAAATGTTTAGGCTACCACAGAGCATGATATTATTATTATATTATTAGTCTGATCGGTGTGATTTAATTCTTTGCTCTGGAAGGCACTTTTTAGGTCCATTTTCGGCAAGAGTACCAGATGGAGAAAGATAGAAAGAGGTCTCGTGATTACTTTGAAAAAGAAAAGTCGTCTACCGGGGAAAGGAAGAGATGCACTGTCTGGGAAGATCTTCGCTCCACTTTGGACGATCTTTTCTTCCGCGACTGTGATCTGATCAAACGGTTTGTCTATGTTCATACACTGTAAGATGAATTTGATACAATCCCTTTTCCAGTATATGCATTTTTTTTCTGAATAGTCTATCTTATGTTTATCAGTGGATCTCAAGGCTATAAGGACTTCTGGTTATTTCTGGAACGGTATGAAGCCTTCCACAGTAAGAGACAAAAAGAAAAGCATACGAAAGGTGAGATATTGTTAACTGCGTCGAGTTTCCCATTTTTACCTTCCTTATGCAATTGTGTCTTCTGGTCTAGATTGTTTGCTTTGTTTATTTATTTCTCTGTAGCAGAAGAGCAATTTATGGAAACTATTATATTGATTTAATTAGCGTCGTTATCATCATTATTATTGCTATTAGCGAAAAGTGGTGTTCACTTTGTAACTGGGAGATATACCATCATTTTAAGCTCAGCTTAATGTGATTCACAATTTACTTTCATTAGCACATCATCACTTTGGATACCCTTTTTTGTTTTCTTAATAGAAAAGGACACTAAAGATTGGAGATCTCCCAAACTAGGGCTTCCTTTATTGTACGACAGAAGGTATAAGATAAATGTTGCCCTGTTGTCAAAGGATATTTCTGATGTAACTGGATACAGCATTACTGGGAAAAAGAAAGGTAGTTTTGGCTGCTGATGTTGAATCATCATTGATGCAAATACTTGTTGGCTGATAAACTTTGAATTAAACCAGTTTGATTTTTATGCAATTTTTTTTCTGTTAATGAAGACCAGACAACAAGTAAAATTAAACAGGTCTGAATAGACCGTGTCGTTGACAGACGACAATTAAACTTGGCTGGTTCGTTTTAGACAACAATTTACTTTATTCGCAGGTTTTACACTCACAACAACACTACTTTCACCACTCACATTATTACAAACTCAACTTATCTCATCTCACTCGCACACACACATGGCCCTTAGCAATGACTTGGCCTATCATTCATAACATGGCAATGCGGCTAGAAATGAAAGTAGAAGAAGTGGGAGGGACACAGCAGGAGGAAATTTTCACAACTAATAACACATTTATTCTTTAAATGTATAACAATTACTTAAGATATATTAATTTTTTTTTGGTACATTTTCACAGTTTACACCTCTTTGGACAAGAAAAATAAGCCACAGTCGAGAGAGCTACCAAGAGAAGAGTTTTTGGAATTTAAATCCATCTTGTTGTTTTATATTGATTTTTGTCAGAAGCAAAAGGTAAAAAATAATAATAATAATAATAAGGACAATAATAATAATAGTGGTAATAATAATAATAGTAATGTGAAAGTGTAATAATAGTATAAGGATAGCTTGAGTATGAGCATCCCTCAGCATTATTAAAAGGCATTTAAGGTGAATCCCTAGTATTGAAATGTGCATCCTGTACTGTGGGTAACATCATGTAATCAGGCCCATAACCATCTTTACTTTATATGAAAATATCACATAATTTAAGAATAACTTTATTCACAAGGCTAATACTCAAAGCTCCATAAAAGTTGTAAGTTATCCACTCTTAACAAGCAGAACAAGTCTCATATTCCATTTTAACCAACATCTTTTTTATTTTGTACCTAATAAATTTTGAATATTGGAGATTAATTCCACAATCTAGCTGAACCTATGAGGCCACATTTAATACAACAGCATACACATAATTGCAAAAAATAAAAGGTTTTTTTCCACTGCCTTTTGTAGTTTTCCAAATTAGTGAAGTTAAAGAAAGACCAGGAAAGCCTTCCCATAAGCAATTTTAAAGAGCAGATTGTTAATGCATTGGGATGCAATCAGGTGGTTATTATTGCTGGAGATACGGGCTGTGGAAAGTCTACACAGGTAATAATTTTATAGTAAGAGTACTGTACCATCATGTGATTGGAAATAACCATCTTTGCATACTTCTATCATATTCTATGGCTGGGACATTGGTGAGAACTTGAATTCAGGAATAGAGAGGTGTATGATAAGAAATTTGAAACCAGAATCACAACATCTCTTAGCCTTAAATTGAAAATTGTGCCCAACTGGTGTTACTGGTGAGGATGTTTCAGACACACTTAAGTTGTTAAGACAGTCAGGTTATTTGGACCTCTGAACTACTGGCTAAGGAGTCAACCAGTTAAATATATGGAAGGCTTTCCAATGAGAAATGTAGTAGCAACTGAAATTAATGTAAAGTAATCCAGGAAGATTCCTTCCAATCTGAATGAAAAAAATAGCTAAGGCCATTGAAATGTAGCTGAAGAACTGGGTGTTGTAACCAGAGAATTCTCCTACCTCCTACCTGCACACTGCATTGTAATGCAAAATATATAATTTATTTAATGAAAGATATGACAACCATTTCTTTGTTTGGATTTCTTTTGTTTTTTAAGGTTCCTCAGTATCTTTTGCATGCGGGCTACACACAGATTGCATGCACTCAACCACGACGGATTGCTTGCATTTCATTGGCTAAAAGAGTGGGGTATGAAACTCTGAATGAATATGGATCCCAAGTAGCTTATCAGGTAAAATTCATGCTTCCTTTTGATTCTTGAGAAAAACAAATAATCACTCTAGATCATGCTAGCCACATTAGCATGTCAATTTCAGAAGCTCTGCATTTTGGATGCTTTTCTAAGCCTAGCTACTATTATAGTAGTTTTCCAATCAGGGAACCAATTTACTGCTGAGCTCTGGTGCTCAGCCAGTATGCTTCAAGTTATCATACCCTGTTAATTGCCAAAGTTTTGTCATTTTTAAGAAAATGCCCTTTGTCACAGCCAGTCAGTGTCTAGTAATTTTGCCTTTTATGTTATAAAGTACAGGTATGAAATCTTTGTTTGATTCATGTGTACAGATATGTACTGTATCTATAGACTATTATAATTATATCTCGCAGTTGGTACATGCACTACAATTGGTCAGTTTAGCCAGCCATATTTCATTGTATATCCTGCCAGATTCAAAAGTTTGTTTGAAATATAAAATTTTATTTTTCCAATCTATTTGAACCCAGAGATGTATAAGTATCTTACTAAATCTCGTTTTCTGGGTCTGTACTGTATGCTATGGAATCTTGCTCTTTCCTCACGGGTTCATGACCCACATACTTGGTGCTTAAGCCGTAAATTCAAGTGGAAAAAAACCTTGGTCCATAACTTACAGTAAAGACCTCACACTCTGTTAGTAGGAGGTATTTACACACTAAACATACTATTATACTATTTTTATTGGTACATACTATTGCATTTTAAGGCATACATATCCAATTCATTCATCACTTGTTACTTTGTTGAAAACCTCACTTAAGTTAAATGAATTGATCATAATGTGATAACAATAAATTTTTGAAATGGTTATCACTGCAGATTCGTTTTGAAAGCAGCAAGACTCTAGGCACCAGAATTTTGTTCCTGACTGAAGGTTTGTGAAAAAGTTTCTTTGTCTTTAGTAACCACTTGTATCCTAAATCATAGCTACATTCTAGTTCAGAAAAGGTAGATTTCTTTATGTAGATTGAGAATTATAAACCTTTCAAATTAGATTTGGTGAATTTTTCAAATTATTTTTGTGAACAGTTGATTTAAAACTTTTTTTTTTTGTACTGTGATTGAAATTAATATGCTTTGCATGTTGTGCCTGAAAATTGTGGCCCATTTCCTCTGTGGCTTCACCTTTTTGATCTTTCCATCAATGTTGACATGGGGAAGTGTTTTGTTGGGAGGGGAGGGTAACGCCATAAATGCAGTAATTGTTAAAATTACATTCACTTTGATTTACACCTGTAGGCTTACTGTTACGTCAATTATCTACCGACCCCACCCTCAGTCAGTACAGTGTTATCGTGGTGGATGAGGTACACGAGAGACATATTCACGGAGACTTTTTACTTGGTGTCTTACGTGGATTGCTGCATGCCCGTGCTGATCTTAAACTGGTTCTAATGTCTGCTACCATAAATATCAGGTCAGAGGGAGAGACCCGGGGCTGGATGGGGCAATGTTTAACGTGATGTGTGATGGAAAGGATTTGAAATATTTCTATTTCTCTTCTTCTTTAGCCTGTTCTCTGGCTATTTTACAGGAGCGCCAGTAATTCAGGTTTGTGGCTCTTATTTGACAGCCAGAGCATTCATATTAACCGTGTAAAATGAACGAATGAACCTTTATTTAAATGTCATAAAAATTCTAGTACAGGACAGTACTAACTGGGGACACTAACAAAACAAAGCTAGTTAAAATAAAGTAAAGTTGTCATAATTAACACGTAAGAATGTAAAATGTAAAATTTCTAAAATCATATAAATTTACATATCATATTCGATATTACATAAATAGCAAGAGGCACAACTGCTGTTGTCCAATGCGGAGATATCTTTACAGTTTATTCATTCGTTTAGTAAAAGTTTTAGTTTGATCGTCATTTTACTGCTCTGCCAGTAAAATGCCTCTGCCTCTGTCCAGGTTTAATGTGTGTTGCCAGCTCACATTCCAAAATATGGCAAAATAAAGTAGTGGTTGAAAATTAAATTATTATGAAACTGCCTTTTTTCAGATTCCAGGTCGTTTGTATCCCATTGAAGTTCGGTACCGGCCTCCAAAAGTCGAGGTTAGTGGTATGTTGGGAAGCTTGCTTTTCCTAATCTTCTTTTATCTCCTTACTGCCCCATTGCATAGTATTTGGGATGACATGAGAGAGGCAAAATGTCTTTGAATAAGTTATGTCATCTGATTGACCTTGGCACCAGAGGTTTTCGTCTCCTACGTGATGAAATACATGTACGTGTTTTGTTGACTTACGTTGGTCGGAAAACGGCTAAGTTAATGCAATGCGGGTAAAACCTACCTTGTGGTACTCGTGCCGTACTGTACCAGTGAAAGTGATCTTGCAGGCAAGTTAAGGGACCAAAACGGCTGGGGCTTACTGCGCTTTTGTTTGCATTAAGCGACTTTCCCCCGCGAAAGGAGTCTTCTCCAGCGTTTGTTACCTCGAGCTCTTCATCAGGTTTGTCTCGCAGATTCAACTCGACTCTTCGATCCGGAGGCAAGCACGCAATGCAGTGTGTCTCTGCTCCTCCCCTTGGTAATTGGAGTTAGCTGTTGTGCACCATTTCTTCTTTTAGTCAGTTTTGAAGTTTAAGGTCAGGCTCTATTCAGTTAGATCGTTACAACATTTTGTAATCATTATTTGTTATTAAAGGCAGCTGTCTCTCAACAGTTCTCAAGCAGCTCTAAACGATGGGAGAGACTGGACCCCGCCCCTTACGTCAGAATCATGCAGCTTATTGATCATAAGGTTTATTGAAATTTGTTTATGTTTGATCGTTAACTCGATGTTGGTTGAATTCAACAGATGAATATCGTCAAAAGAACACTGCATTCGCTTGAGTGTTTTTGTTTCTGTTGCTATTTTGTTTACAGTTTATTTTTTACCTGTTAACCGAAACAAACCCGAGAAATGATGACTCGAAAGTGTCCATGAATTTTTGGAATACCCTACAGTTAGCCAATTTAAAGCCTCACCCTGCTGTCATAGTAGCACTTGAATTTTACCAGAAAGCTTATGAAGAGTAAATCCGATTAGAATCAAAACGTAGAACTTAATTCTCTCCAGGAAATCTCGAACACGGAGCGCGTTGCGCTAAAAATAAAACTTGTAAGATGAGAGTTAACAAGACAGCAAACAAACAAAATGATGAAGTGGCATCAAAAGAAAAAAAATTTCCTTCGAGCCGGATTTGAACCAGCGACCTAAGGATCTCATCTTTGACTCTACAGTCCTCCGCTCTACCAACTGAGCTATCGAAGGAAGGCTGACAATATTTGCTCATCATTTTGTTCTTCACGCTATCACAACTTAGTGCAGCTCAACCTATAGCCTAACCGTGGTTCCGACGCCGACGCACAATTTTTCTTTTATGGCCCACATGTTTACAGATTACATTTCAAAGCTGTGAAAATTACCTTCAAGAAGGCTGATTGTCCATCAGAATATCCGAATCCCTTTGCGGAATTCTCTTTGATTATGTTAGCTGCTCACCAGTATCTGTTATCACCAACCTGATGTGTTTTTTTTTCTTAAATGTAGTACCCGTCAACAGAACGAGGAGATGTTCTCATGTTTCTTAGTGGCATGGCCGAAATTACAGTGGTTGTTGCCGCTGCTAAGGAGTATGCGCAGCAGTCACGCCTGTGGATTATACTCCCGCTTCACAGCTCACTGTCTGTAGAGGAGCAAGATAAGGTGGATATTAAAAAGGACTTGTTTTGTTTTATTCTAATTTCAGGTCTTTAATTTTACTAAGACCATCAATTATCGAATAGGTAAACCACTTAAGAAATTGATCATGATGCAAACTTTTTCTTCTACTCTTGAATTGACAGCACAATTCTTTCGGACTTTGTCAACGGTAGCGTTACATTGTTTGCCATAAAATTTGAGAGTTGAAATCTCTATTGTATCAATCAAATTCATTCTTTCAGAGATAAAAGACAGCCTGCATAGTTTGGTTTTCTTGTTCCCGCTTTATAAAAACGCGGCACAGCCATTAGGAATGGGCGTCGGCAGGGCTGCGACCGTTAGAGAAAGGCCAGCAAACTGCCTCCATACTCCCCTTGCGTTTTATTCCCAAAAGAGTCACACAACTCCCCAAATCTACGTAGACTAGCTAAAATGTCCATTCAGTATTCTTAGTACCTAAAGTGATGGAGGATATTTGTGGGCGAAGCTATAAGCTGGTGGTCAATATGTTGGACTTTCATGAAGAGGCCTTGATTCGAGGGTTAGGAATAGAAATGGGTACTGAATGGCGAGAGAGTGGGAGATACAACGAGTTTGAAGGGCGTTTTGTTTTCTCCAGGTTTTTGATGTGCCTCCTGAGGGTGTTCGCAAATGTGTTGTGTCCACAAACATCGCTGAGACTTCAATTACAATCGATGGCATTCGGTTCATTGTGGACTCTGGAAAGGTAGCTTTACTTTTGTTATCTTTCATTTTCATTTGGAATGCTAGTGGGCCTTTATTCTACAGATCACGACATGCTCCTGTCTTTGATTCTACTTAAATGTTGTTTAATCTGTTTACTTCCTGTGTGCCAAATTTGACGTCAAACTAAAGTAACGCAATTTTTTAATAAATTTTCTCCGCGTATGGGTCAGAAATGACCCCATAGGAATAGGATCGGCTGTAGATCGATCGATTTTAGACACGTTTGGGGTGAAAAAAATTCGTCGTGAACGCTGAATTAAAGCAATTTCCCTAAAATTCGGCCAGTAATTGGCAAAACCTGTTTACTTCCTGTGTGCCAAATTTCGCGACAAACTAAAGTAACGCAATTTTTTGGTAATTTTATACTCTTATGGGGTCAGAAATGATCCCATAGGAATAGGATCGGATGGAGAAGAGTTAACTGTGAAATGTGCTTGAAACTATATACACCCACCTGATAAAATAACAGTTAATATAATAGATACTTATTCCTTGCCTTTCGGTACATAATTACATTGTGACAAGTTCCCCTCGCTCACCGGGGTTTTATTTAACTAAGGCGATTCTTGAAAGGATTTGCGTAGATTTTACACCCCCTGAATGCAGAATTTACGAAAAACCATGGTTTTTAATCAGACTTGACCAGTTAACTTTACCAAGCCTGTTTTTGCTTTGGACTCAGCCAGATATATTATACTTGAGAATAATTGTTGAACGAATACATCCGCTTTTGATTATTCACAGGTAAAGGAGATGAGCTATGATACGGAAACTAAAATGCAGCGACTGCGTGAATTTTGGATAAGTCAAGCGAGTGCGGAGCAGCGCAAAGGAAGGGCTGGTAAATCTAGTTATCTTCTGACTCATGCGTTCGAAGTTTCATTCGATTGGAAAGGGGTGTGGTCCGCAATTGTTACCATCAGTTGAAATAAGGTTAATTTTTTCAGATTGTTCTCGTCTCACGGGAAGGATGGAAGTAAAGGAAGCGAAGGAAAGTTGGAGCTTGACGTTGCAACTTGTAGATAGGGGCGTAGATAGATGGTTGTGATGGTCCTGTCGTAAGTCAAAGGGGTGTAAAACTGTGGTGCTGCGTCTTGAGTGAGGGAGAGTGGGGGATACTACACGATAATTTGGTTTATCAACTGAGTCGATAATAAAAATTGGCCAACGAAAAGAAGTTCTTAAGTTGAGGCCTCGAGCGTTAGACCTTCGTCAGAGCGAAGGGCTAACGCTTGTTCTGTCCCATGTCAGTCTCTTCTGTGTTTACTCTTGGTTGTATCATTTCAGGTCGCACGGGCCCTGGTGTGTGTTTTCGTTTGTATTCCGAGAGTGATTATCAAGCGTTTTCGCAGTACACCACTCCTGAGATTCAGTTAGTACCTTTAGACTCCATCATTCTGCAGATGGTCTCCCTTGGTATTAATCGCATCCGCGAGTTCCCCTTCATAGAACCACCACCAGCATCCAACATCGAAAACTCAATTTACACTCTGAAGCAACAAGGTGCCGTAACAGATGATGAAGCCTTGACACCTATTGGACAAATGTTGGCTCAGTTGCCTGTTGATGTCGTTATTGGAAAGATGCTTCTAATTGGCTCGGTGTTCCACGTGATTGAACCAGTTATGATCATAGCTGCGGCTCTCAGTGTTCAGTCTCCTTTCACACAGAAGATGGGATATGACTCTGTCGTGTCGTCGCTAAGGCAGCCTCTAGAGTCTGACCATGGCGACCTGTTTACGCTGCTAAATGCCTACGATGAGTGGTTACAGGTTGTTCATGACTATATGTTTGCTTCTAGATAGCTATATTAGGTTATGGAATGCAGTTATTAGGGGACAGATTACAAGTTACGAACGAACCTACCACAACTCCTACAAGGTACCGCATGGTTAAAAACTTAGACTAATACCTCGCGAAACCCTTTGAACCCCTCTTGGATCATGCTGATTGAACCGAATGGACAAATTATATATGAGAGCGCAAAGAAGCTTCTTGTAATACGCATGCTTTGGAACAGAAACCTCGTGAAGTAAACCTTAACGTCAGTAGCAAATTGGTTGTCGAGTTAAATTTGATAAATACATTTTTTGAAATAAACTTTTGCAACGTGATTGTGTCGGTCAATGAAAAAGAAATAGTTTTCTTTTCTCTCGTGTTTGGCTGTTAGGTGAAGAGTCATGGAAGCTCTTCTCGGAAGTGGTGCAAGCGCAGAGGTCTGGAAGAACAGCGTTTCTATGAAATGTCCAAACTTAAACGTCAGTTCGAATCGCTCTTGCGGGATCATCACTTGATGGATCTCGAGGAACATGATGAGGATGCGGAAGACCGGGATCGAGAAGAAGATAAGAGGCGGGAATTGAAGAAACTGAAACGAAAACATCGCAAAGAAACACGGAAAACAAAAATGCTAAAACTGGACGAGGACGAGGATAGCGGAGACGAAAGAGATGAAGAGGAGAGTGGAACTGACATCCGGGACTTGGAATTTAAGCTTACACACGACTTAGACAAGCTTGAGGCAGGAAGTACAGCGAGGCGCAGCTTCACATTGCGAGACATAAATTTGCTCAAGATTATTCTCTGCAGTGGACTGTACCCTAACTTGGCTTTGCCAGATGAGAACAACACTAACAAAAGGGACTCGGAGCAGTTGTTTCATAGCAAGTCGAAGCAGTTCCTTCAGGTTCTTCCCACTAGTGTGTTTGCCAGTCGACCTCAACTATTACAACTCACTGAGTCCCCAGTGAACTACCAGCTGCTCACGTATGTATCTCTTTTGGAGACCAGCAAACCGTATTTAGTACAGGCCATGCGAGTGCCAGCGTTACAAACTCTTATGTTGTTTGCGCAAAGCTTGGACACTAACGCAGCTTTAACACGCTTTGTTGTAGACGGCTGGCTTGAAATCTCTCTTCCAGACAACAACACCGGGCAGGAGGTAATGTTTTCTGTCCAACGGCTACGCTCCACCTGGGCACGCCTGTTAAAGCTTCGATTTGATGAGATTAAAGACAGGCAGGATCGTAGTGCAACACGACGAAACAGAGAACTGGACTTGGAAAGTCATTTGGCCAAAAAGTTGACCGAATTCTTGGATAGTAATGTCCCTTACTCACTTCGACGGCTTCTGCCGTCTGAAAGCCGATACTTGTATCTTGGTCCTCTCGGTCAAAGTCAGAAGGATGACGGGTTGGGGGATGCCTCTGATTTGCCTTTCACGGGCATTCTGGAACCACACCCAACCAAGGGGGGCTTCCGCGTGAATGAATATCTGACTTACAGCTGCCTACAAGACTCTGTCATGGCTGAGGCTGCCTCTGCCGCTGCTCAATACATTGCTAAGCATTGGCGATGCGAGAAATGCGGCCAGAAAATGTTAGTGACTGTTTTGGAAAGGTTGAAACATGAAGAGGAATGCCACAATGAACAGCCTAATGACTCTAACGACCCAGCGGTTGAGTCTCATACAGACAAAGTAGTCCTTGATCCTTCAATCGAGAGGTTAAGAAAGCCATATCATTGTAACACCTGTCAATCACAGTTTTCATTTACGAGTACTGAAATTTTAAAGCATAAGAAGTCCCATACGTCATCTACATAATCAGAAAGGATTAATGCAAATATTGCTTTTTTCTATACTGTTTTCATTAGTACAATATGCATGGTATATTTGTACATCTTCAGAAACATTTTACCTTACTTTTTTCCTCTTTCCGTAGTGCGTTGAAGCTGATAATAAATAAAATGCAAGTTATATGGTGAGAGATTTTTTGAAAATCATTTGAGATTTCTTTTGTCACTCTTATTTCAAAAGAAAGTTTATTCGTTAAGCTTACTGCGGAAAAGACCTGTGACGAATCCGCGCCACAAAGGTGGGTGCCCCCTAACACAAACAAAACACAGCACATAAACGAGTCCGAGAACACACGCCACAATACAACTAAACGTAGGCCTAGGGATATTTATTATGCTAATTAAAACAATAAAGCGACTAACAATAACGATAATACAATGATCTAATTAATTTACAGGAATACGCTAACTTAAACTACAGTACACTAAAACTATTTACAAGATTATTACTATTAAGATAAAAAAAAGGTTTTTTTTTTTTAGTTCAGTTCGGTTGGGCTTCACCTTACGCCCGCGTCCGTGTTCTTCTCTTGTCCACAAATCACCACGCTCCACCAACAAACAGTGCCCTGCCAAACCAAACTCCCGTTTCTCCAACCAGGTTCCTGTCTCACCAGTTCTCAACTTTGCTCGTTTCCTTCGTTTCAACTTTGCTTCGTCTTCTGACAACTTTGCAGTTTTCAACTTTTTACTTCTCGTAACTTGACTCGCTCAGACTTGTTATTGAGTTAGTTACTATCTCTTCTTCCTTTAGCTCACAGTCTGGCAGATTCTTTGCACACCCGTTCCCCCGCAAATGGTTTTCTACCGTGAAATGGAACGACTGTTCTGAATGAATTTCTCAGAAATGATACTGTGCCGAGTCTCCGTCGACTCAAATTTTTTCCACGCTCTTCGCTCGTAACTCACAAACCTTCACCTCACTTCTTCAAAAAAAAAACCACCGTACCAAACCACCCAAATCCTTAAATACACATGGACGCAAGGTGCCCGAAAAGAATGAAGAAAACTATTTGATATACACAATAAAGGTTAATTACACAACAGTTTACACAAGTGAAGAATAAAAATTACGTAACAGATACAAATAATCACGAACTACACTGATCCTAAGAGAATAAAAAAAAATAATTTACATTAAATAAATAAATTCCTAACACTTCCATGACACCTCCCCCCTTAAATAGCTATTTTTTGGGGACATGGAAACACAAAAATAGTGCTTAATTAAAGATTACATTAATATACTGTAGAGCAATATGAGGTATTTACGCCCTACTAAGGGCATCTACGTTACAATTTTGCTTACCACTCTTATGTTCTATTTTTATGTCGTACTCCTGTAAGGTAATGCTCCACCTTAATAGTTTCCTACTCTTGTCGCGAACCTGATTTAACCACACAAGGGGATTGTGATCCGTTTGCAGCTTAAAAGTGCGGCCATATAAATAATAGCGAAATAGCTCTACAGCCCAAACAATTCCTAAACATTCTTTTTCTGTGGTAGACAACTTTTCCTCTCTAGGCTGTAACTTTCTACTAGCATATGCTATGGGGTGTTCCTCCCCGTCCTGATCTTTCTGACTTAAGATGGCCCCAAGACCTCTATTTGACGCATCTACTTGCAAAATGAACTCGTCATTCCAGTGTGGTGGCCTCAAAACAGGGGGAGTCTGCATTGCAACTTTCAAATCCTGAAAAGCTGATTCATGATTAGTACTCCATTGAACCTTAGAGGGATTTTTACCCTTAGTGAGGTCGGTAAGGACAGCAGCCCGTTCCGAAAAATTTGGGACAAATTTCCTATAATACCCGATTAAGCCAAGAAAAGATCTTACCTGCTTCTTAGTTTCTGGTCTGGGATATTCTTTAATGGCTTGAACCAAAGCTGTGCGGGGCTGAATTCTATCACCTCCAACTCTGTGACCAACAAAATCGACCGTTGACATCGCGATCTTACATTTGGACGGCCTAGCATTCAGTTTGCACTCTCGTAAACGTTGTAAAACCTGTTGGAGCTCAAAAAGGTGTTGGGGAAAAGATGTTGACGTGTCAACCTCGACATCATCAATGTAGGCATCTGCAAAATCTAACCCCTGCAAGACTTTCTCAGACATCATCCTCTGAAAGGATGCTGGAGCTGTTTTCATACCAAATGGCATAACTAAGAACTCATACAAGCCTTTGGTAGTAATAAATGCGGACTTTTCGATGGTAGAGGTCTCCAAGGGAATCTGCCAGTAACCTTTTGTGAGATCAATTGTACTAATGTACTTAGCAGAGGCAATCTTCTCAATCATACGTTCCATGGAGGGAATAGGATAAGCATCCATCTTTGTGACAGAATTCATTTTTCTGTAATCAACACACAGTCGTATTGTACCATCTGGTTTGGGAACAATGACAACAGGGGCCGCCCATGGACTAGTAGAATGGCGTATTATGCCCATTTCCAGCATATTTTCAATCTCTTTGTTAACCTCCTCCTCAAGTTTTTGAGGGACCTTATAAGGGGCGCACCTAATGGGTGGGGAATCACCCGTGTCGATTTTATGCACCGCTACATTGGTTAAATTTGGTTTTCCTGAAAATACATCAGAATACTCATGTAGCAAGTTTTTTACCTGTCGTCTTTGATCTTCCGTCAAATTATCAGAGATCACTACATCTTTACAAGTCTCATCGTGACCAAATGGGAAAACGTTGCTTTCGTGCGGCAGTGGCATCTCTGGGGACTCCGCCATTACTAAAGCAGCCATTTCATCACGGCTCTGCCATTTGCTAAGCAAATTAATGTGATAAGTGCGATGCTGTTTGTACATCTTGCCTGTATCAAGCTCATAATTCAATCCGTCCTCTAGTGCTCTAGTGACTTTGAAGGGTCCTTGCCATCTCATTTCTAATTTACTCCCAGGGGTGGGAAGCAAAACTAAGGCTTTGTCTCCAACTTCTAAGTGTCGTTTTGAACTATGAATATCATACAACCGTTTCTGCTTACCTTGGGCTTGCTTCAAGTTTTCTTGAACAATTTGTTGCATCGTTGCAAGTCTTCTTCGGATCTCAAGGACATGAGTTATCAGATTGTCTTCTAAAGATGATCCTTCCGACCAAGTCTCCTTGATAACGGCGAGGGGTCCTCTCACCGTATGTCCATAAAGTAATTCAAAGGGCGAGTAACCAGTGGACTCACAAGGAATCTCTCTATAAGCAAAGAGTAAGTATGGGAGATACTTGTCCCAGGTTTGAACCCGCTCTCGAACAAACTTCCTCAGCATACTCTTTAAAGTGCCGTTGAAACGCTCCACTAACCCATTTGCCTGGGGGTGGTACACTGATGTCTTAATCTTAGTTATGCCTAATTGCTCATACAGCTGGGCCATAAGCTTACTCATGAAATTGGAGCCCTGGTCAGACACTATCTTATCGGGGATACCCACCCTAGAGAAATACTGAATCAATGCATCTGCGACCGCTTTTGAGCTCGTTGACCGTAAAGGAATGGCCTCTGGGTACCGTGTAGCATAATCTACGATTGTTAAAATGTACCTGTAACCCGTTGTTGTCCTGGGTAATTCTCCTACAATGTCGATGGCAATTTTCTTAAAGGGTTCAGTAACAATATCTACAGGCCTCAAGGGTGCCCTTTTTGACTTCAGCTTCCTGGCTACCACCTGACATTGCGGGCAAGTTGCGCAATATTTGCAAACATCAAAGCTTAGACCAGGCCAGAAAAAATGTGCGGTTATGCGTTCAACTGTCTTCTTGCTACCCATATGACCTGACAAGGGGATTGTGTGACCAACACGCAGGATTTCATTCCTATAGGATTCTGGTACTACAATTCGATCAACAAACCTTGTTCCATTATGTTCTTCGGGAAGATATTTACGGTGCATCAGGAGGTCGTTAGTGAAGAAGTACCCATCCGATTCTTGTGGTGCCATTTTGGATGATTCCTTGCGTACTTTCTCGAGAGTCACGTCTGACTTCTGATCCGCTATCAGCTGGTTTCTGTCTCTATCTAGGATGTTTACTGGAGGTTTAACTTTACTAGGTTCTATTATCAAAGTATCACTCTCAGGATTCTTCTTACTTGTCTCTTCCTGTACCATGCCCTCAAATAACCTTTGCAAATCTCCTTCCTCTGGAGCTTCAGGCTTTATTTCTTTCTTCGCTAAACTCTTGACGGCGAGTGAATTTTCCCTGTCAATTAGCTCGTCTGCTTTCAATTGGGCTTCTTGTAATGCTTTCTGTCTCCTAGTCATCACGAAGGCCTCATCTCCACCAATGTCATCAGCTAGAACATTTCTCTCCCATTGGTCCAAAACATTTTGTCTAGACAGTGTTCTTCCAAAAGACGACCTGCCAAGTAAGCAATCTACGGGTAGCCTCTCCAACACTCCTACTAATTCTACGTGTTTACCTTCTTTGCTGTCAAATTCGACGTTTGCAAGTGGGACTGTAAGACGTTCTCCCGCAGCTGTTAATACTGTGATATTCTCCCCTGTGAAGGCTGTATTGTTTACATATCTTTTCTGGACTAGAGTCCTAGTACAACCAGAATCAATGACCATTTCTGCAATTTTCCCGTTTATTTTACCTCTAACATTGCAAGGAGGGAACTGAGATTGTTCTGACGTTAGGGGTGTCATACACAGGAGGTATCCCTGTGAAGGCTTCCCACGGCCCTTTCCACAGTTGAACGACATGTGACCTGGTTTACCACATCTGTAACATTTAATTTCAGGCCTCGTGGTTCTACGGGCTGGAGGGGAGGATGGTTTGGAGGGTCTTACATGGTATTGGTCTTGTTTCTGTTCAGACAATAAGTTATCCGCCTTAACATCTGGCCTCTTCTTTTTCCCAAATTTCTCATAACTAGCGGTTGACATATACTTACCATCAACAAGTGGCCCTTTCCTAGATTGAACATGTAAATTAGCAAGGTTGCCAAGTTCTTCAGCAGTTTTGGGCTTTTGCTCCTTTAACCAAGCTCTAAGCTCAGGACTTACCGCATCAAGAAGTCGCTCCATCAATACCTGTTCAATTATCTTATCCGCATCACCAGTAGCCTCGGCAACAGCTATCCAGCGGCTGAGATACCTTCGGGTTCTGTTTCCCCACTGGACGAAGTCCTCGTCGGGCTTTTTCTCTGAGGTTCGAAACCTATATCTATAGTGATCTGCGGTTAACTGGTAGGCTTTAATAATGCTTGCCTTACTCTCGTGGTAATCCTGGCATGCAGGGTCTGGGATTTCTAAATAAATAGACTTAGCCTTTTCAGTGAGCTTGGGTACTAAATTACCAACCCATTCCCCCTCGGGTAAGGATTGCGCCCTTGCAGTCATTTCAAAAATCCGGAAAAAATCATCTATATCTTCACTCTCCCTCATTTCCCTGATTTTGATAAACTTGGGCCTTTTAACCTCATTGTCACTTACCTGTTTCCTTTCAAACTCCCTTACAGCAAATTCTTCCTTTTCAGCTCTAAGGTTTCTGAGTCTCTCCTCCTCTCGTACCAAACGCCTTTCTTCTTCTTGGGCTTTTTGAGTTTCAAACTCCCTTCTCTCCCTCTCTAATTCCCTTTCAGCCTGACGCCTTTCTCTCTCCACCTCCCTTTCTAACTCCCTCATTTCTCTGTGTTCCTGACTAATTCTCTTCCGCAGTTCTAACATCTGCAGCTCACGCTCTTGTAACTGTAATCTCTGCTCAAAACTAAGACCAGTCTCCAAAGTTTCCTCCGCAAGGTTTTCTTCTGGGGCATCGAAACTCTGACCTATGCGATCTGAAGTTCTGAGTTTGCTCGCTAAAGTCTTAACACCATCCATAGGAGAAAAATGAATACCTCGTTTGATAGCCTCAGCTCTAAGATCTTTAAGGACCCAGGAATCATAGCCGATCGCTGCAGTAGCCATATTAAATAATCGTATACTATTACCTTGCGTGTCTCCTGTTGAGCTGTTTATGCAAACTGTTAAGGAGCAATCCCACTCCTGACACCAAAATATGTGACGAATCCGCGCCACAAAGGTGGGTGCCCCCTAACACAAACAAAACACAGAACATAAACGAGTCCGAGAACACACGCCACAATACAACTAAACGTAGGCCTAGAGATATTTATTATGCTAATTAAAACAATAAAGCGACTAACAATAACGATAATACAATGATCTAATTAATTTACAGGAATACGCTAACTTAAACTACAGTACACTGAAACTATTTACAAGATTATTACTATTAAGATAAAAAAAAGGTTTTTTTTTTTTAGTTCAGTTCGGTTGGGTTTCACCTTACGCCCGCGTCCGTGTTCTTCTCTTGTCCACAAATCACCACGCTCCACCAACAAACAGTGCCCTGCCAAACCAAACTCCCGTTTCTCCAACCAGGTTCCTGTCTCACCAGTTCTCAACTTTGCTCGTTTCCTTCGTTTCAACTTTGCTTCGTCTTCTGACAACTTTGCAGTTTTCAACTTTTTACTTCTCGTAACTTGACTCGCTCAGACTTGTTATTGAGTTAGTTACTATCTCTTCTTCCTTTAGCTCACAGTCTGGCAGATTCTTTGCACACCCGTTCCCCCGCAAATGGTTTTCTACCGTGAAATGGAACGACTGTTCTGAATGAATTTCTCAGAAATGATACTGTGCCGAGTCTCCGTCGACTCAAATTTTTTCCACGCTCTTCGCTCGTAACTCACAAACCTTCACCTCACTTCTTCAAAAAAAAAAACCACCGTACCAAACCACCCAAATCCTTAAATACACATGGACGCAAGGTGCCCGAAAAGAATGAAGAAAACTATTTGATATACACAATAAAGGTTAATTACACAACAGTTTACACAAGTGAAGAATAAAAATTACGTAACAGATACAAATAATCACGAACTACACTGATCCTAAGAGAATAAAAAAAAATAATTTACATTAAATAAATAAATTCCTAACACTTCCATGACAAGACCATAGTGAAGTGAAAAAAAAGAAGAAAACTAGAAATTGGAGAAAAGAATGCCACTACTATGGAAAGCCATGACTAAAATTTTTCTCCCAGCCCGAGACTGCCTCATGCTAGAAAAGTTTGACGAGAAAAATACGATTACGGATCCTATGAAGAGCTACCTGTCACTTCAAAGTAGTAAATTAATGTTAACCCGTCTAGGCGAGTGTGATCATGGCGTCATGAACTTACGCACGTAACTTACGTACTTGCATAAGTCCATCTCACTGCATGTTGAGTCTGTGCACTCACCTTTCTTGGTGTGGACTAACCGCTTCGTTGATCAAACTTATTTAAGTCAGGTGTAAAGTAGGACACTAAGACAATAAGAGAAAGCAAGGCTTATGTGTTTCGTCTGCCCTGATTTAATCTACTAGTTTATAAGTCAGTATATATATATCATTGTTGCAAGCGAAATAGACCTGTGCTGAAATCTCGGCTTTGTAGTGTTATGAAGTGTAATCAATCACCTCACAGCGCGGTTGTTGAAGTCCTAAATGTAATAACTTTCCAAATGTAATAAAGTCCTAAATGTAATAACATTTGCTCCAAAATGTAATAAGCCTCCAGTGCAATCGTTTGACTGCGCTAGTGCATTGTTGTTATAGCGGACATCCATATCGAGGTGTTAAAGTGACAGCTGTTGCACTATAAAATCCTCTGACCAGTATTTGTCACATTTATGCGGGCACGCTGATATCAATCAGCATCCTTTTACTTGCTAGACGCAAGTCGAGTAACATTGGCAGCAGACCGTCATACTGACGACATCAAATGACAGCAGACAAAACAATGAGTACGCTGACCAGTACCCCCACATATCACTGGCTCAACTCTTAAGTGTCCCTGACTGAGAAAGTGTTCCAGGGGCCAGAAGTGGTGGTCATCCGATTCGGCGGAAACTTGGCACAAAAGGGAAGTATGATAAGACATTTCAAAAGCCACTTTAGCTCACTTCTCTGACTGTTTGTTCAGGAGTTTCAGGGGGGTCCTATTTGTAGCCTGTGGAGCACCAAAAATTCATCCTTCTAGTTGGCATTTTGAAAGTGCTATAAAACTTTACTGGTAAATTGGGCTGCCAAACGAATTTGACCTTAAACTCTGCTATAGTGGACCTTTTACTTTATAAGTATAACTCCGTTCTCAAGCGGTTAGACAGAGAGGCGCCTGGGGCTCAAATTTGAGGTCAAAATCATTACCCAAAATTGCGATTTTTCAAAAAACCATTACACTAACCTGCCTCCTTGCATAACTTTCATACGAAATCCAGTATGTACTTTAGTGACCCATTTATCAAAATCAGTTGAGAAAAATTTGGCTTATTAAGATTTGTTAGGTTTTTGGCACAAACCCTCCATGCCCCTCTAAGGCCAAGCAAAATGGAGTTTTGGGCATAAGAAGAATTTGCTACCTTTCTATAACATCAAGAAATGGTTAGATATTCTAGTCTTCTCGGATAGGGACGAATAAATGGAGGTCCCGTCTCCCGCAGGGTTGGGGTAGGAGACGTTAATTTTCCACACACGAGATCACTGTGTGATGAATGTCTTCCCCCCGGGGGTGGGATGGATGGGATATTGGGCGCACTTAATTTGGAGCCTCGTTCTGTTGTGCGACCCTCACCACACCCTGAGAAAGTGATTAAATACATAATTCATGCTATTGACAGACCAAATTCTTGACGTAAGGCCTTAATTTTGTATTTGGTGAGTGAAAATGAAACACCAAAGCCAAATCAGTGTCATTATCTAGAAATACCTCGACTTATAGCTTACAAATGCACTAAGAAGGCCTCTGATTAGCACTACAAACGCCTAGCGGTTTAGCAAAATAAAGTAAAGTAATAAATGAAAACCTTGTACCCATCATAGAGCACAAATGATGATGTTCTGACCTAGATATGACAATATTTTTTAAAGATGCTTGAATTTTCTCTGATCTATGTTTGTTAGGTCATATTCCATACGTATCATACTCCAAGCATGCAAAGTCTCTATATTTTGTCAGGCCGTTTTTTACTTGAAAATAAAGTGACCTTAACCCGGCCTTAACCATTAAGCTAAGAATAAAACGATCGTTAAAAGATGATTCACGACTAACCTTTGAATAGGCTGAATAGCTCTCGCAAATGCTCATCACTACGCGAGCACTAACCGCCTCCCGGTTAGCTCAATGGATAGAGCGCTGGACTGATTTGCGGGAGGTCGAGGGTTCGAGGAGCCCCGGCCCGACCAACACTCAAGGT
Source organism: Stylophora pistillata (assembly GCF_964205215.1). Classification (NCBI taxonomy): domain Eukaryota; kingdom Metazoa; phylum Cnidaria; class Anthozoa; order Scleractinia; family Pocilloporidae; genus Stylophora; species Stylophora pistillata. The sequence continues at coordinate 32,913,305 of NC_142519.1, read as the reverse complement.
CTTAAAATAATTGAGAAGAATATGCTGCCTTTCTATAACATCAAGAAATGGTTTAGATATTCTAGTCTTCGCGGATAGGGACGAATAAATGGAGGTCCCGTCTCCTGCAGGGTTAGGGGTAGGAGACGTTAATTTCCCACGCACGAGATTACTGTGTGATGGATGTCCTCCCCTGGGGTGGGATGGGCGAGTTGTTTTCTTGCGTTTCATACATGAGCCTCTGGCTCGGGTAATATGGGTAACCATACCCCACGTAAAGACATTAAACTTTGATTACTATTACTATTACTATGACCATGCATACATAAGCTTACGTGCCGCAGTGAGCACCGTCCAGGTGACTCGTGATCCACCAGAGATCTTAAGTACTTTAGAACTGAATAAATGGAACTATCCAACAAAGAGGGAATCCACAGTCAGAAGAGGTGGATGGCAAAAAATCATTGTTGTTGTTTAAATGAAATATTCCACACGAGACATGAGATGATGCCAATAGAGCCCGCCACTTTGGACTTGAGAGTATAAGGACTGGACCGAGTTTTCATCTCTCCCCCTATTCAAGCGTAAATGTTTGTGTCCTTATCAGTTATTAAAAGTGTAGCGATGAGAAGTTTCAAGATAATTTTACGATGGCGCTTTGTTCCTTTGGAGTTTGGAGGGGTAAATGATCAGTACGGTGCCTTGCCATGGGCTCTGCACGAAACAAGAATGACTCCTTTGTTGTCTCGCGATAATGACATGACTGCTTGGTTAAAACACAAGTACAAAGAGTCAGGTGCGTCCGGGCGAGAGGAAGACCGGGTGTTTCTGACATTAGCCAGAAGGCTCATTTTTGGATTGATTATTGATTAGTTCACTAATTTCAGAATGATCTTAGATAGCCACATAGTTACAATGCTTATCTGTTTTTCTGTGTTTCTATTGGTTTTGTAATCGGACCTTTCAGCGTCACCACGCGCATATAAAAGGCAAATTCAGCGTCCCTTTAATCAGTTCTTCGTAAGGTTTGAATAGCCTTGGTAAACTTTCGCCCTTTCGTTTTCTCAACCTCTGGCACAAGCGGGACCGATATGTGAGTACCTTTGAAACTTTGTTTTTTCCTTTCCAGTCTTTTCAGTGTTGGGCGACAATATACAAACAAATATTGCAATGATCTGTATAGATTTAAGATTTAAAAGGCCAAATTCGTGCCAATTTGCGAGTCAGTGAACGCCCATCATTTAGATAGAACAATGGGCTGTTTATCAGTCATCAAAACTCTTTTAATTTGTTTCCAAACTTTTGTTCGGTTTTACTTGTATTGTTAATCTCGTTAGAGACTTTAGAGCCCAGTATTTGACACGCGATTCTTTGATCATATATTCCGCGGCTTTTCGTTAGATCGATCGTTCGATAGATTGATTGACTGTGAGAATAATCGTTATTTTCGTCGTTGATTGTGGTTCGTGGTCGATTGCCTTTCAAGAATAAAGATTCGTGCAAACAGTCAACTTTGGTTCGTCATTTCGATCAGTAAAATAGTCCCAAACACCTCGTTAACCGCGTTTTGGAGCGACACGCCCTTGAACTTGAGAATTTAGATTTTGGTCGCCGTAAACGCTACACCGGGTAATACCAAAGCTACAAGTACAGGTAATTCAAAATATAAGAAAGGGCTCATACACGCGCATAAATGTAGCAGATGGCTTTTCAAATGCCACTCTCGCTAAGAGCGGTCCTCTCAACTTCCCGTCCTAAAAAAATTTTCCTTAAATTTTTTTCCCTATGAAGAGGGTTTAGGACACATGTTTAAAAAATAGTTTGGTTGTTTTCCAATTCTCTTTTGTATGAAGATTTCAACTTTCGCGAACTCTCTGCCAAGGGAAGACTAGTCAAGGTGTTGCAAAAGCAAAAACTCAGTCAACTACTGTCATCGTGCGAGTTTTTCGGCGTTGAAATTATAGGTAGTGCTAATCCTAAGCCTTCGTATTATGAACCTCTTCTACGGTTAGCAAATTCCTGTGATTACCGCAAGTGAAGGTCGACAAACCCGCGTTACTCAAAACTCAGTGAAGGTTGCGTGACTCCTCGACTTGGTCCAGTCCTCTTACTCTCACGTCCAATATGGTGGGCTAGTCGTTATAATATGTAACAATCGCATCTCGAGGTGTTGAGTGGCATGTTTCACATTAACTGCAACAAAAAATATTTGTTCTCCAGCTCTTCTAACTGTGGATTTCTTATTTACTGTCGGATGATTTGATTTATTAAGCTCTAACGTACCAGGGAAATCGGATGGAGCACAAGTGGCCTGGACGCTACTCACTACAACTTGTATGTATCGTCCTGCTCTTTTACTGATGCAATCATGCGTATTTACTAGAGCTAGCAAGGCTATCAAAAGTATAGTATGTATGAAAATATGACCTGAAGAGTATAAATCAGAGGAAATGTCAGCATGTATGTAATTCCTTTCATGGAATATGCACATTGAAAAAATAGCCAAGAAAATCGCATCGGGCATTGGAGCAATTAAACGTTGTAGGCCTTTTGTTAATCGAACCACGCTTGAGTCCGTTTTCAATGTCTTAGTTCAACCGTACTTTAATTACTGCAGCGAGGTCTGGGGGCATTGTAACAAGGGTCTTTCGAATAAGCTCCAAAAGTTGCAAAACCGGGCTGCCCGTATTCTGACCTTCTCCAGTTATGACACAAGCGCTGATCCTCTTTTTGTGCAACTTAACTGGAGACGGTTAGATACTCAGCGACAAATACAAGTGGCCACCATGGTCTATAAATCTATACATGGTCTTGCGCCCGACTATCTTGGTTCTCTTTTCACTAAATATGATCCTCCATATAATCTAAGGAACTCTGAAAACAAACTAGCTGTTCCATTGCCCCACACCAATTTCCTGAAAAATAGCTTTAGCTATAACGGTGCGGTTATCTGGAATAGCTTGTCCCCTGAATTGCGGCAAGCAAAATCACTTCAATCCTTCCGAAATGGTTGTCGCAATTTCTTCGTCTGAATCGACAAAACACACACGGCATCTATGTAAAGCAGAATTTCTTTATTTTTTTCTATTTCACTTTTAAATTTTAGATCATGTTTATATAGATTAAAATAGATTGTAACTGTAATAATAGATTGTAATAATATTATTTTATCTGATAGATTTACCGTGTCTAAATAAAAATAAAGTTCAAGTTCAAGTTCAAATGCTAATCAGAGGCCTTCATAAAGCATTTGTAAGCTATAAGTCGAGGTATTTCTAGATAATGACACTGGATTGGCTTTAGTGTTTTATTTTCACTCACCAAATACAAAATCGAGGCCCCATGTCAAGAATTTGGTCTGTTTATAGCATGAATTATGCTCAAAACTCCATTTTGCTTGGCCTTACAGGGGCATGAAGAGTTTATGCCAAAAACCTAACAAATCTTAATAAGCCAGATTTTTCCCAACTGATTTTAAAAAATGGGTCACTAAAGTACATACTACATTTGGTATGAAAGTTATGCAAGAAGGCAGGTGAGTGTAATGGTTTTTTTGAAAAATGGCAATTTTGGGTAATGATTTTGACCTCAAATTTGACCTAACTTTAGCCCCAGGCCCCTCTCTGTCTAATCACTTGAGAACAAAGTTATATTTATGAAGTAAAAGGTCCACTATAGTAGAGTTCATGGTCAAATTCTTTTGGCAGCACAATGTACCAATGGAGTTTTATAGCACTTTCAAAATGCCAGCTAGAAGGATGAATTTTTGGTGCTCCACAGGCCACAAATGGGAACCCCTTGAAACTCCAGAACAAACAGTCAAAGAAGTGAGCCAAAGAGGCTTTCGAAATATCTTATCACATGCAACTTTTGTGCCAAGTTTCAGCCGAATTGGTTGCCCACCACTTCTGGTCCCTGGAGCACTTTCTCAGACAGAGACACTTCAGTTCAAGGTTTGGAAAAATGTGATAACGTTATACTTGTATGAACGGCGATGAAGGTACAAGTCATAAACCAAATTACAAACTTGGACGAGGGAGTCTACAGACTTATAGTTCGGATAATTTGCAGGCTCTGATATACATTTTTTGTCTTTCCTTTCTTGACCAGACTTTGTTAGCATACACATTTTGTTTCCCAATTCGGACCTTGTGGCAGCTCTCTAAAGAGTTATTGCTTTCAAATTCTCGAGACAAGATAATTTTCCCCCCAATAGAACATAACTGGGGACAAGTATGTCCTCTTGATCTTGAAGTTCATGCAACAAACAAACAAACAAACGAAAAAGTCGGGTACGGCATGGATCTGCATCAAATTTTATACTCAGTAACCTACATTTAACAGGTGTAGATGAAAAGGAGCAGCTTACCAACACATTAAAAATGGTTATTTATGTTAAAGGCTGTAAATGATGTCCCGGTCCCCAGAAACTCAGGCAAGAATTTGTGCTCTTGCTTTCTCTGAGATGTGAGTAAAACTAATCGTGTAAGCCGTTTTTTAATGGTCTACTAATTGATTCAAAGGAAAAAAAAAGGAAACTCAGAAACAACCTTTTTGGGAGTGAGTCGAGCTAAAACCACGAGGAAGGAAATTGTAGCGTACTTAGAAAGTAATCTGTGCGATAGCGATGGGTTCGCTCTTTTGGGGCATTTGGCAGATGATGAGTTCGCTCGCTAGGACGACTATTTCACTCATGTGGCGCAAGATGGGACCTATGAGGATCAGATAACAATGTATGCAGCAGCAAACTTGTACGACATCGACATCTAAATAATCTCTTCTCCAGGAGTTGGTGGGCAGCATGTGTTCAGTCCGTAAGCAAGTGAGACAGCAGCTACGGTGTACCTTGGACATTTTGCTAAGAACCGCGGCGAACACTATGTGAGCTTGGAACAAGTTACGGATCACAACGACGGTGGTGAGGAAGACTACGAAGCAAATGACCAAGGAGAAGAAGAAATTTCCGAGGATTATGCAAATAAAATGCATCTAAAGCAGGATTTTGAAATGAATGATACTGTTGATTACCAGGGTGACACCGACGCAAAAAGTGGACCTGATGGCATCGTCGACTCTGGTGGCGAAACTGATATGACTGTAGATAAGGGATTACAAGGGATTACAAGGGATTGCACATGGGATTACACATGGTAGCCAAACGAACGAAACGGAGCTTGCATTGCAAAATAAAGTCGACAAAGGCATAGTCAATGATGGTGATAAGCTAATAGATGATCAGTTTGTTTCAGACATAGAGGTGGTTCTGTAAAAGAAAAGCGGCAAGGAAAACGATGCTACAGAATAGGAAATCAACCAGGCGAACGACTCAGAATCCGGTAAAGCGTTCATGTTAGGTCCGTATCACGTCCATTCATTAATACTAAGTAATATAACCTTCATGTATGTTCCATGATATGTCCTAGCTAACCTTTTTCTATCAGTTATCTTCATCTTCTTTGAGTTACCCTTGTTCTACCTCATTTACTCCCATCTATCCTAAGTTACCCGTGTTTTACCGCGTTGACTCTCATCTACCCAAAGTTGCCCATGTTCTACCACGTTCACCCTCATCTACCCTAAGTAACTCATGTTCTACCACGTTAACCCCCATCTACCCTAGGTTACCCATGTTACACCTCGTTTACCCCCATCTACCCTGGGTTAGCCATGTTCTACCACGTTTACCCCCATCTACCCTAGGTTAACCATGATCTACCCCGTTAACCCTCATCTACCCTAACTAACCCATGTTCTACCACGTTTATCCCCATCTACCCTAGATTAACAATGTTCTACACCGTTAACCCTCATCTACCCTAGGTAACCCATGTTCTACCACGTTTAACCCCATCTACCCTAGATGAACCATGTTATACCACGTTAACCCTCAGCTACCCTAGCTTACCCATGTTCTACCACGTTAACCCCAATCTACCCCAGGTTAGCCATGTTACACCTCGTTTACACTCATCTACCCTAGGTAACCCATGTTTTTCCACGTTTACCCCCATCTACCCTAGGTTAACCATATTCTACCATGTTAACCCTCATCTACCCTAGGTAACCCATGTTGTACCACGGATCTGGAACTCTGCTTGTAGGCTTGGCTAAATCTATATATTAATGATACTGATTAATCATTTGAAACCTAGTTTCAACTCTTCCCATAGGGAATTACCCAAGGATATAAAATATATAATTTAGCGGACGGTGCTTATTTACCCTAATGATGACCTAGTGTCGAAAACGTTTCGTTTTTACTTTTTTAATACAATTTTGGTTTGTAAATAGCTCATTTTTAAACCTATGCTATTAGAGTATCCGGTGGGAATGAATGAGTTGCCAGTAACCAGATCCCAAAGGGTTCAGGGATCGCCACGGAGCAAACATTACAAGTTTCTACAAAGAAATATAAGGCGGAAAGTTGTTTTGACGTACAAAAAACGATTCTGGAAAGAATTCAGCGCATTTTTACAGCCGTTTTATCAGGAAAGGATAAGCAATGTTGATTTGGGGGAAGCGTAAGTTTTTGATCGTGTACCGTATTTACGCACTTTTTCTACAAAAATAACCATCAAAATCGCGGTGCGTATTATACACGGTTCCATTGTTTGTCACGCACGTCCTAATTTGCATGCGTCAAAAATGCAACAAAAAAAGTAAAAAAAATTATAGGTGCATAATAGGTTTTTACCCTAAAATCAGGAGGAAAGACAAAAATATTTTCGCAAGTGTGCAAACAGGCACGTACCATGAAATATGTGATAAATGTACCAATTAAGTTCTCTCCTTGTGTAAGGTTTATTGTGAAATCGATATCTCGTAATGGTCTCGAAATATCCCAAAGAAAGGTATAACTCAGAAGAAATTACTCAATAAAGAAATTTCAGTGGTAGAAAAAGAAATTTCCCTTTCTAAGGCACATCACGCCACATTTTCTCTTTCTTAAGGACAATAGAAGGACTCGGTCGGAGCGTAACTTCAGTCGCCTTGCTAACACTGAGAGCAAGTTTCAGGATGAATTTCGTGATATAATTGTGCATTTCTGATGTATAAATCATCACGCTAATCAGCCTCATTGTGTGCCGTCAAGAAACTTGAATTTCAAGTTAGGTATATATATCTTATTAACCAAGCGCGAGGGCCGTACTGGGAGAATATCGGCCCGAGGTCTTGACAGTACGGACCGAGCGTAGCGAGGTCCGTACAAAAAAGACCGAGGGCCGATATTATTCTTCCAGTACGGTCCCGAGCAAGCTTGGTTAATAAGAGATTTATTACACGACTGAAGTTCAAAGGGACACAAGTGCGGTATCATTCGGGACCATTCGGGACAGTGCCCGGTCCAATACTGAGAGAATATTGCCCGGCAATAGAGCATTTTGATTGGTTGATTTTAGTTATTGGCCCTCTGACTTCCCGAGTCGTGTAATAAATAACAAGACTAACCACCACATAGATGAATGTCTGATAAATGTTCGCTGGGCCAACTGCATATTTCTTAACACGACAAGAAAGATCGCTACATGTTGTCACTTTCTGATCGATGTCCCTTGTGAGTCAGAAGGACCTGAGATATTTTATGTGCTTTTTAAAACAGTCACAACAGAAAAGAGAAAGAAAATATCTTAATCAAATACCGAGACAATCGCTCATCGCGGACAACAAAAGCGTTTTCTAACCTTTTCGAAGACCATTTGATGATTTTTAAGACTAAGGAAGGTGCATGTACTGCGGGAATTTTCAAAAGCCTTCAGCTGCCAATATTCCTGCGTCATCACTTTCGACTTCTTCCAACATGATGTCCACCACAGCTTGTGGTATATTTTGGAAGACGCTAAGGAGAACTTAAAATACAATGTCCTCTATTGAGAAGAAAATGCAAAGAATACGCCTTTATCTGCTGTCAATAAACGAGTTTTGTCCCTAAATATAGGCAATGTTAAGGTTTATGTAAATTCTGTTTGGTATGGATGGGCCGATACCGATACCAAATATTCGATACCAACGATACCGTGGTCAGATTGGAACATATCGATACTTGCGAAAAGCATCAGTGGTTTCGATACTGCACGTGACCTGCCCGCACTTTGTCTCAGACCTGAGACCAACCGCTGACAGGGAGTCGAATAGACTTCGGGCGCGAGATTGGGCAATGAGCACCACAGTGTATCAGTCTAAGTAGTGGCGTCTGAGTGCTGCAAGAGTGAAATCACTGACGACCATGAGTTTCGGCTAAAGCACGTCCTTAATCCGGTTTTAGATGCTTGACTGCCTCATTGACGCTTGTATAGCATGTTCTATAAATATTATTACTGAACAATGCAAAACTTTAACAGTGCAAGACAACCCTATATTTCGTCGATCAAATCACGTGACTTACCATTTACCTCAAAGACGACACAGTAGCGGTATCGATATCGAAGAAAAACGCCAGTATCGTGCTGGGTATCGTATCGATTCGAAAAAACCGTATCGGTCCATGCTTACTGTTTGGAAACAGTTTCCGCTTCTGTTCTTTCGTAAGTCATAGATTGTTCCCAGTCTGAACGGGTAAACAGCACTAGAGGTGATATCAAATAAACTAAATCGTTCGTTTACAAGTGCTACAATGCTTCCGAAAATTCGGATTTGTCTTTTCATAAATTCTTTTAGGATCCCAAGAGTGTTTAGTTTTCATGCTATGATTCTTCAACAATTAGTCGTCGGTTTTTGTGTTTTAAATCTGCATGAGCAAATGGTCAGACAAATAATTTCGTCTCGTGCATCTCGTCTCCATTTCAAAATGTAAGACTTGAAAGCCACTGAGCATGAATATCGAGAATCGAGGGGCCATAAGGGGGGTTTTCTGTGAAACGTGCTGTGCTGTTTTTATCGTGATAAAAAACGTGATCGGTCGGGACTCATGATTGTAAAGAGTTAAAAGCCTTGAACTGTGAACGATATGCTAGTTGTGATACGTGAAACAAAGTAAATATTTTCCGTTATTCGTGATAACTGAAAAGAAAACGCATTTTTTTCCGTGAAAAATTACTTGCCGAAAATATAAAATCTCTTGACCAAGCCTGTTCGGTCAAGATGACCGGGTTTGTCAGCGTTCTATTGTTTTGAGATCTGTCAAATTGATGCCAAAAGCACATCAGTATGAAAGTTTGTAGCCAATGCTTCTCGGCCTACGTCTCGAGCGAAAAAAAAGACGCTGATTAAATCAACGAGCGAGCCCGTAATACGCTATGAATGTTATTACATTTAGGAAAGTTTGGACCAAATGTTATTACACTTCAACAGCAGTCACTTCTAGTGTGAGCCAGCGGTTATACTTTAGGACAAGTCTATACACCACGATAAACAATCGTATTATAAAGCCAATATCATACAAGGAAAGTGTTAAAGAAAAATAACCTCAGTCTGTTTCCATTTGTTATTGAACTAAACTGATTTAGAGTGATCACTTCAATGTAAGTGAAAACGGCGAATTTACCTCCGATTTCGTTGAATTTTCTTGTAATCATTGCTTACATCAAATGCAAACACCCTAATGTTATCGCACAAACGGCTGAAATTCTGTGAAAGCATAGAAATCTTCAATTATTTCCGTTTGCTTCTGGCGTTAGTACTGTTTTAAACCTGTCGGTGTCCCAACTTAATTCCTTTTTATCCATCACTGTGATCCTGCGTAACTGAAAAGCAGAGGTCGATACTCTTTGCTTTTGTGGGATTTCCTGAAATGCTGAGTGCAGAAATCTGTTCGTATCGTTAACTGTCTCCCGAGAAAACAAACTCTTCAAGTCTTTCCTAAAACTGCGACTTAATGTTGTATACAGAATGGGATTAAGACAGCTATTTGCAGTGGTAAGAAGTCTGGCAAACTCGTACAGCTGCCTTGTGGCATGCGAGTTCAACAGCGATGGATTTCCTATAATACTTAAAATGATCACTTTGTCTGGTAAGATGCAGGCCGCATAAACCAACACTAAACCCGTCAACAACTTCGTGGTCTTTCGGTTTTGCTTCTGCCGTTTTTCAGCAACATGTACGCTTCTGTAAATGCCTCGTCTATTGTTCTGCTTGTGAGCCTTTCGTAAATGGCTGACAATTCCAACATAAAAGAAAACGAGGCAGAATGCAGGAATTACGAACTGCGGAATAACCAACGCCATGATGTAAGTAAGGTTGAACGAAAGCTGGCTTGGCCACCACTGTATGTCAATGAGACACCTTCCGTTTGGCTCCAAGGTTAAGGCGAACACGAATGGTAGTTGCAGTAAGCACGAGTAGACCCAACTGAATGCCACCATAACTACAGCTTTTGTTTTGCTAAATGGACTCTTCAGCGTCTTCACAATTGCAAGGTATCGCTCATAGCCAATGCAAATCAACATTGATCCCGACACCGTGACGGAAACAGCGCTCAAAATGTTAATTAGCTTGCAAAGAGCAAAACCAAACGGCCATACGGAGTGGTTCTCAAGATAGGCCAGGTCGAATGGAAGATATAAAAACAGAACCATCAGGTCAGACAGGGCAAGGTTTAATATAAAGTATCCTTTGGAGGAACCCAAGTTTTTTTTCTTTGTTCCCAGGATAACAGCACAGACTAATAAATTTCCAAGTACGCCAATCATGAAAACCACTGGGTACAACATCAGGCGTACAACACGGACCGCGAGGTGATCGTCAAAGGCATAACTTTCGTTGGCTGTTGTATTGTTCATGGTGTTCTGTAAATTCTTCGTTTATGAGAATGTAATTCCTGAAACGAAGAGAGAGAAAAATCCAATCGTTAGCGTTGAGGTGTTTGTTTTCCAATTTATTCAGTACCCATTGCAGTAGGAACGCATGGGGAGCTTTCCCGTGTTAATTGCAGAAAACGTTGAACATATGCACAGAGACCTCTCCAGTGTGTTTACTTCTCCATAAGCTATCGAATGTCAATGAGGTGAAATTTTTTTTCGCACCTCAAGCGAGAAAGGGCAATTTGGAAACTTATCGAAATTTAACAACTTTTCCCGACAACCTGACTAAGGAGTTTGTTCGTAGTCAATTTTAACACTTAGACGGTGTGCAGGCGACTTAACAAGTTATCTATAAAATGAAAAAAATCATGAATTTCGCTTGAACAGAGTGAGAAGCGAGCATACTATTCTTCTGGCTTTGTTCACAATTACGTTCATGCGATAATGCGTAAAAACACAGGAATATTAAGGAGTAAAACTCACGACCCTTAAATGACCTTCGCTAACTTAGTTATGAGGTCGCCTGAATTAAGAATTCTTTAAAGAAACAAAGTGTTACCATAAAAACATAGCAATGTGAACAGTTGCCTTTACTGTGAAAGTCATACTAAAAGTACGGGACTGTTTTCTTACTATTAGAATAAAGAAAATGCCCCAGTACAATGCTGTAACAGTATTTCAAATATTTAGCTTTATACAAATATTATTCGTACCTGGCTGCTTTAAGGAAATATCGGTGAACTGTTCGAGCAATATTATATAAAGTGTCAAACATAAATATAGATGAGCTGTTTCAGTCTTACCTTAAAGCTTCACCAAGATGAATGAAATTACGCACAAATTTCTTTTAAGATCAACTTGGCCGGTAGACTTTGCAGAGAACAATGGGGGTGAGGATTTAACAAGGTCTTTCCCTGTAATGAAACAATCGACAACTTTATTTCGTAAGTTGCAATGGCGACAAAAAAAAGAAAGATTTATAAGGGTGACGTTTACATTGGTTTATCTGAGAGAGTAAATCGAAGCTCGTGAAAGCGAAGATTTGATTGGGAAAAGCAGTATGTGCAGAATTTTTTAAAATCAATCGGGAACTGAAATATCAAAAGTGAACGGTAGTTTATATTGTGAACAGGAATTGTGAGAACACACGCTCAAAAGTTGATGTACTATCTATTATATATATCAGTTAATTAATAGGCTGACAGTATGGACCACTTAACCATGTCGCTGAAGTGTACCTCCCCATACACATACCTCTACTTCCTGCCAGGATCTTCCCCATGCCAAAGCTTGCCAAATTACTTTCGAGTCTGTTTTTTTCTTTCTTTCTTTTTGAAGACCTGCGAATGCATAGATTTGCTTCACAATGTTACTGAAGTTTGTTACAGCATCAACCTCATATCAAACTCAAACAACCGCGTGAAGAGTCTCTCTCTTCTGAGTTTCCCCTCAGTTTTATTCATATTCTGGTAATCAGCATTAAAACTCTATTTCGAACAAATCCCAAAGGAGACCTTGGTTGTTATAGGGTTCGATCCTAACCTAGAATTTCCGCCTACTGTAATAGTAATGATATCAAGTCTGAGAAGCTTGCCCAATCTTTGATGCGGAGAACTTCAATCACATTCTTTCAATTTAATTATGCTATGGTGAATTTCAAAATGGTTGATTTTAAAATTCAATGATCGTATAGGTCCTATAGGTCTAGGTATAGGTATAGGTATAGGTATAGGTCCTATAGGTATAGGTCAATGATCCTAAAAGTGTGTGTTATCCTGCGCTCAAAAATACAGATACTTCACGGTCGGAGGAAACTTCGGCTTTTACACTTAAAGATACGTTGCACCCGGCCATAAATGATGTATTTAACATTTTGACAACGCTGGTGATGGAAGATACGAACCTAGTTTAGTTTAATTTAGAGGGAATGAAGTGTTTTTCGTCTGTTGCGACTATCACGATTCTACCTTTACAATTATTCGCTCCGCTACTAACCAATGATTAACTGCCATAGCTACTCGATTTATATACTGCTAAAGAAAATTTGCAAATCATGCTATCTTTATCCGAGAATTAGACTGATCTTGAAGGTTACTCATTTGATGAGCGACGTTCGACAAGAGATATTTTTCCTTACGCACCTTTTGTGGAAGATGAATAGAGGACTAAATTGTCTACACGATGGTTTTCCTGGTTCAAAATATCCTCTGCCTCGATATTGAAATATGAGTTATATGTTTCACGGTAGAAGAATCCTTCATTCGATGAAAAAAAATTTGTAGTTCACAAGCAGCTGTTAAGTAAATCGAAATATAATCAGGAAAAATTTTCAGCGTGTTATTGGTTCCTTTTCTCGATGCGTCAACTGCAACGAATTTCGTCGTTAATGGCCGGTTTGTCAAAATTAACATTGCAAGAAATGAAGAGTTTGTCACTGCTATTATATTTCAACGTATCAACGTTTCTTTAATGCTGGGACATGTCATCCGCGGTGCCTTACACGCAGACCGTGGTACGTGCTAATTGTAACGAGGAATTGCGTTATCCAAAGTGAATAGAATCCTTCTCCATTAACTGAAAAACATTGGTGGATTATTTTTCCTTCTCCAATTAATTTATTGTACAAGAGACAGTTAAAAACTTAATTTGCAGCCCTTGTTCTGAGATAATGGAAATTAACAACCAACGTAAGTAAACCGTGTAAAGCAGCAAGATAAATCTGTGGAGGTTAAACAGACACCTTGAGATAGTGATGTTTATAGGAGCTCGTACCACTGGCTAAAGCTAACAACAGATTGATGTACGTCACTGATAAACCGCTTCCTAAAATGATTAGTGAGTTGCATCTTAATTGTGCCATAAAGTATTAGTGAATGAAAATGAAACGAATATTTCACAGCTCTATTATTGGAAAAGAACCACTCAATTCAACATATTTATGTGATTAAGTTTAGCACGTCCTAGAGAGATTTCAAACAAGGCGTTTTTCGTGTGATGCTAAACAACAGAAGTTTCCCCTTTTCCTAGTGAACAATTATTTATTGTTTCCCTTTCCAATGTAAGCATTTATTTTTTACTCCGCTGTCGATGCCGCTTTTGAAAAAAACTCGCCAATATCTTTCCTTCTTTCGTGGTACAGCGCATTCGCCGTTGAAAACTAAATAAAATGTTTAATGTACCATGAGTGGCTTTCTTTAGCTTGGTGTTTTCATATTTGCATGTTTTCAAAGTAATTCGTCGTTTTTAAGTGTGATAAATTGAGCAGCTGGACTATCAAAAATATATTATGAAAAATTTCTATCATAATGAGAAGTGGTTCTAGAGCCATTATAAATCAGTATTGACTCGGATAATTGATAAGAAAAATAGCTTGGGTATTACGTGACTGTTAACTGGGAATGTTTTCAGTATTTCTTTCTATCAAGAATTGCACATGAAATAACCATCTCTGACATGAACTTCATTTCCTTAAGGTTTCTTTCGATTTCCACTAAAACAGGTCAACTGTTAGTGCGAATACATATTCTTTTGAAATTGAGCGTAAACATTCTGATTCTCGCCATTTTTCTCAGATTACCTACTTTTTTCCAATTATTATCTGCTACGTCTGCTTACATATATAGGACTCTTATCAAACTTTCTTGACTGCACAAGTATTTTGATAAGTAATATCGTGTTTTCCGCCGGAAATATTTCCATCCACTGCCGGGGTCCTGCAGCACAGTAGAAGCTAGTGTAAAAATAGAGCAGGTTTTTCGCTTGTGAGCATTTCTGACCCTCCCTGAGCCTCTCCTAAAGACAGTTTTTTTCCAAGTGCGTTCTGAAATAAATTGGCTAGGGGAAGATACTAAGTTTTCTGCGTCTGTAGCGGGATTAGGATGTGGTGTTCAGGTCAACTGACTCGTTCTGTCTCTCTTTACCGAATCATGCAGATGAGGTTTAAAGTCACGTTTGAACCTTTATCTTATTTTATCAGCCTTTTCACCTTATCTTTCATTCCACGTTTTCATCTAAGGATTTTTCTCGACCTGCTAATTATTTTTCACGAACCGCCGGTCACGCAAATATTGGCACAAAAAATCACCTTCAGTGTACTGTACTTGAGGATGGCTGGTTTGAAATTCTACGTGGTATCGCGTTCTGCTCTAAAAATTGCTTGCTCAGGAAATTCGTTGACCTTATATGTTCTTAAGAGTAACCTTACTGTATCCCGAATTTGACGTGCAAATTATTGTTTGTACGACTAAAAATTGCACTTTATTTGCATTAGATTTAACTGTGGCTTGTAGAAGAACGTGACTGAGTTTTAGAAGGTGGCCCTTTTTCGTTTCTGCTCGATCAATCACCCAGTCTTTCACAAAGCAGTGTCAACTTTCCGTATCAAGCAAGGTTCTTAACTCCGTCCCAGTAAAGAGTGTGATTCATTAGCAGAGCAGAAATAATTGCATCAGGTGACAACTAACCGAGTTTTCATCTGCTAAAGCAGGAAGCAGAAAAATCCGTCCAAAAAAGTCTGTGAAGATTTGAGATTGACACTGTGTACTGAGGGTCCCTTCAACCCCTCTGCTAATTGCCTTCAAGCAGAAATATTGGGGTTTTTGACGCTTTATGCATAAATTTATAAAACTGCATCACGTTCAAATTCTCGGATGAATTGTTTCCTATCGACTGACCTGTTTACGCTGTCGAGGCCTCAATCTTGTAACATCGATACCACCAGGTCTGTGAGGCCTTAGATTTTATTATCTGCAGACACAGTCAGTGAAATGTTAGGGTTTGGGCAGTACCCGAAATCACCTCCGCTCATGACATACGCCAGAGTCAGCTTCATTCAACGAGGACAACTCGAGTGAGCTAAAAAGGATAGTCGAGAATACAAGTGAGCACGTGGTCCTGTCCAAAATGATATCATAACAGGTCAAATGTACCAGAAGAAAGCTTATCAACTCATTAGTTTGACTCATAAGTTTATCAACTCACTAGTTTGAAATCTTTTATCGATTTAAATTTTCCGTAAAGTGGAATCGAAGATAAAACATCTTGACTCACCTCGTTTGCATTTTGGCGGCATTAAAGCCTTTCGCATAAACTGTGACTGACCGCTCATGGACCTGATTGCCTTTGTGAAGAGTTGAAGAGATTGTAGGACGTGACCACTGTCAAGTCTGGTCGGGGAATGACAGGTGTTAGAGGTCAATCTAGAATACTTTTCACTGGTAGATGCCGACACGAAAGACTGAAAATCACGACGCAAAAGATAACAGTAGTTTCGGATCTCAACCTGAGCAGAAGTCAAGCTTTCATTGTCTGTTAAACAACATCGCACAACAAAATTTTGCTCAGACATCAGCAAATTGTGCGAGCGATTTAAATCTCGCAAAACATCATAGTTCGCAAATCACGTTTTAATAAAAACTTCGTTCACATGCTTTCAACGCTTTTAAGTGCACTCAGAATAAAAAGGGGCAATCACGAATCGCGAGTAAATATCCACGAGAGAATAATAGCACCAATTGCGTTTCGCGAAAAAAAAAGCTGAAAAAAGATAGCTGGAACTAGAAGTTCATGCGACTTTGCGCTTCAAAACAATTGCCTTAACACGATTAGTCGATCACTGATCCTACTACAGTGAGCCATGACCGAAGAACAAAACGTTATTTAAATACGTAGAAGGGGCATCTGGCATTCAAGAAACAACGAGGAACCTTATTCAATCATTATTTCAGATGTAATTCGGCTACACTGACCGATATCGAAAGTCATCTCGTGTGGAAAGTTGATTTAACTAACAAAGGAAAAGCGAAAATCACAGTTCAGTCTTCCTTTACTTCAACAATGACCAGCACACAGCACTGATAAACGGAGCAAGGTTTTTACACCATTTGAGCGCAGGTGAGTGGAATTCGGTAAACCGGTAGAAGGCAGTGGCTTCCAAAAGCTTTCATCCAATACTTCCATAAAACTTGGTCATTCCACTGAATTCATATAACTCATATGCATGGAGAGAAACACCCGCAGTGAAAATGTTTAAATAGAGTAAATTTAGGGCGATTGTGGAACCATGGGGAGCCAAGATCGGCAGATTTGAGAGATGAATAAATTATGTTCGCTCCTGTATTTCTATATCTGCTGTTGTGCATCAAAGCGTTTTAAGTTATTTGTTCCCAGGGAATGCTTGGTAAGTAGGTATTCTTTATTTAGTAGGTATTCCAGGTTTCATTTTAGTGCATGAATATGATAGTTTTTCATTAACATGTTTTCATACGAACTTTTACCATTTTCTTAAGGAGACAAAGTCTTAATTCTTTCTTGCGAGAGTGAGCTACACTGATTTGATGATACTTCAGGGGTTATTGAATCCTTAATATTTACTCCAAAGCGAACAACTTTAAATGATGAAAAAAACGACTACTTCGACCCACTATGACTTGGAATGTATTAATGATTATTTGCTTCGTTGGAAAAGTTCTTTTTTCCTTTTCCTTTAACTAAAAACATTTTTATTCATAGTAAAAATTATGAGACATTATCTTTCATTTTCTGAAATTGCAAGTCCAATTTATAATGGGCTTTTACTTTGGATTCTTGCTTATCTGATGGCTGTTCGGTTTTTATCACTGATGGCTCTCGGCTTTCCTAAAAACATTGTCTTTAGTCATTGAAACCTTCACATAAAGGTGTCACTTCTAATGAATTGGCCATCAACGGAAAAATGTTATATCTTCAGTTAGACTTAAAAGAAGAAAGATCAACACTGGCATGGAATAACCCGTTAAAACGCATAAAATTAAGATTCGACAAGCTGGCTGTGAGACGCTTGGGTCAAAGGGAGTGCCGAAAACGCATTTCAGCCGAGTGTCAAAGAATTTAAAAGGAAAAAACCTAGGAGGGCAGATTTTATGAGAAGTGAGCTCTTTATTCGGTGTGCGTCATTTGAAAGCCGTTGTTGATACCCTGAGAGGTTAAATGTTTCCTATTCCCTGCATTGAAAATTTTTCATGCCTTTTTCTTGCACGAATTTCTTTTTTCAATAAAATCCCTGAGATAAGCCAACCTTAAGTAATCGAATAATGCATGAAAATGTAAGGATCCAATCCTAACGCGGAGAGAAATTTTAACGCTGCTGGGAGAAATTCATCGCGATTTGTTTTGTGATGTCCTCGTGGCTGTAACCACTTATCAACACTTTCTTTCCCATGATTGACTGAGATAGAATTTCTCCTTACGACTTCAATAGGATACCGAGCAGGCAAGTGATGAGAATTAAGAAAAATATCAATTAGGGGACGCTTAGTAGATCCAATACCAAATTCTCCAAACTAACAATTGTATTGTAGGCAGTCAGAAGAATTACTACTGAAATTTTGGAAGTGAAAGGGTTAAAACACCTGCCAATCTAACTGTTTTGAGAAAGGCATCATGATGCTCTTAGTAAAGACTCTGAAAGTCTTTTTTAATTTGTATTTGGCTCCAATCTGTCTTGCAATCAGATCTGACGACGCAAATAAGTGACATATTCGCCAAGCGCCGTTAATCCATCTTGAGAAATTAACAACTTAATTTATCTATGGGTCAAATAAAAAGCTGCCTATAGTCCAATTTAAATGACGACAAAGTATACAGACAATTCATAAATAGGTGGAATTGTTGGCTTATTTTGAAAGAAAATTTTATTGAAGGACACCTGCTGTTGAATGATTAAGAATTCTATATTGCTTTACGGTTTAATTTTCTTGAGACGAATGTCCAGTTCTTGGAAAACGGAAGACATCTATAACTCCTCTGTCTGCGGCGTTAAATACATAGGATTGCTTAAAAGCAATATCCAGAAGTTGAACGTTGATGGAGAACCACACAGTTAATGTAATAATACAATTCCAGGTAAATAACTCAGTGTTTTAATTACAGAAGTGTTCAGCTGATTCGATAACAGTGACTCAAAAACGAAAATGTCTTTATTAAAAGAGATATAAGAAATGAAAACTTATTTTTCTGAATTCAGTGTAAATTTGGGTAAGTACGAGAGGAAAAATAACGAATTCTACTTTTAAAAGGAGCTGAATATTTCACTGTCACATCTGGTCATTGTTTTTAGATATCTTCGTCACGAAAATATTGAGCAGTTATTTCAAAACTGCATGAAAAAGGAAATTGGGAAACTTATTACTTCAAGCATTCCAAAAATGATGTTTTGGCCAAAGTTACTTTGTTCAATAAAGAACTGTATATTGCTGGATTTATCATGATTTTCTCAGAAGCGCTCAGTAAGTTTTCAGCCATTGTCGTTTAATTGTTTGTATTGATAGCAAAAAAGAACATATCAACCTATTGCAAATTCCCTTCTGCTGCGAAAAAACTTCAAATACACTTATTACACACATCACTAGTGATTTTTAACGATGCTTGTCCATTACTTCAACTTTCCGCGCGGGCATCATAACAAATTTTGAGAGGTTGGGCGAATTCACGTTGGTAGAGAATGTCAGAGACATTGATCTTTCCTCAAAAATAAAAATATATTACTTTTTCAGACAAAACTGACTTGAAATTATTGTTTATGAAAGTGTAAAAATGATGGAAATTGAGAGGTCTGTATGATAATGTTATGCTCACTAATAATTTTATTTTGTTCTTGAGCGATTTTCAGTTTTAACAGGAGCCCATTACCCGGAACTTCCATCTCAGTTGTACCCTTGAGTCAACCCTGTCCCGTATCTTTTTATTTTAAAAACTGAGATATCTGCGGGGGTTCTTTAATCTTTCCGCGCTTTCCGCCATTATTGAAATAATTTCGTGCGGCCTGCAAGTGACACAATAGAGACATAACACAATAGAGACGACAGCTCTCTTATGATTGGCTATTATAAAAACACCCGCGAAAGCCGCGGTGGGAGGTGCTTCTAAAAATAGAAGATACGGGACAAGGTTGGCTCAGAGGGTCAGTGTGGAAGATGGAAGCTCCGGGTAATGGGCTCCTGGTTTTAATCGTTTAATGAAGAAATTTAGCGACACCACAGGGTCATAAAAATGCTATTAACCTTCGCCTTTGAGTTCATTGAAAAGTTAATTGAGACCATAGCGCTAATATTTGGTAGTTGTTGTTCTAAACCAAATCAAAGTTTACCTAAGAATCCTGGCATCTTTTCAGTTATAAATGTAAATAAGTCATGGGCATCCCTCTTGTTACCAAGTATTAATTCACAGAAGACCGGCCCACAACGGATGAAGAACGTGACAATAAATTTCCAGTGTAGCTACAAGGAAGGGGTGATCAACCTTTCCAGAGAAATGTTGAAATATTCTATTCTTTTTCCTTATCATACAACTTATTCTATCTTCTATAATAGTTAATACGTGTTTGTGAGTTAACCTTTGAAATAAATAATCATTTGTTTAATAATCCAAAAGTCTTCCTCCCCGAAAACTGCAAACTGCCGCTAACTGGCAACAGATTATACAACCACCGAATGTTTCCCAGCGTCCGAAGCTTATCGGATTGAATGGCAACTTACAGCAACACCGATACATTCTAAAAAAAGATGCATTTGTTTCTCTTTGCTATTATATATATATATATATATATATATATATCGTATGTGATAAATATACAGTCCCTATCGAAACTGTAAATATCTGATGCATTAACAGGTGAACCTTTCACAGCCAGACTGGCAAGCATATTCCCATGTGTCAAGTTACCCTTCAGTCTCCTTTATCACGAATGTTCTTCCTTTATTTCTTTACGTAAATTCTGTCCAATTGATCTATCCTTAGAATTAACGCTAATAAGATTTAAAAAATATAGAGAATTATTATGATTTGAATGAGACGAACTGAAAAGGTCATAAATATGCCTCAATGTTAAGTGAACTCTTTTTCAGAAAGCTCTTAGCTAAGTGGAAGCCTTTTTTTCCCGCCTGAAGGTTAGGAAGTTTTAATTATTTCTTGAGCTGTCATTCAGAGCACTTAAGAGCCACCTGCATTAAAGATAGGAGTGGTATTATTTCTCATATTTTATGCAGAGAAACAGGAATGGCTAATTGCTTCAAATTGGTTTATTCGCATCGAGAACTGAAGAGCGAGACACACGCAATAGAAGAAGAAAAAATGAAGAACGTAAGTAATCTGCCCTTTCTTTCCCTGTTTTATTAAGTTTCCAACGGAATCAATTACTGACGCCACCATTTTTCTTACAAATAAAGACCCTTATGTAAAGAAACTACTTATTTGCATGCTCACCTTGTCTACAAAAACATTGCATATTGTCCGGCTTCGTACTCAGAGATTCTCTAAATTATGAAGCATGGAGGCGATAGTTAGCCTTGCCAACATCAAAATTGGTGTCTTCTCGGATTGTAGATTTGTTTAATGTGTTAAGTCTTGCAACCAGCCATATCTTATTCAGAGGCACTTAAGATATAAATCCCAGGACCAGGATTTATTTTGACAGCATTTTGTTCAGGACACTCTTACAGCATATAGACAAACTCCTGACCTTTTCTTCATATTTCTATCTATTTTTAAAAACTTCCTGAATCAATCCCTAAAACTAATCCAGAGTGTGCATACGAAGTAGAATCGAAATTAGAGAACTCGCTAAGAAGGGTCGTAATGGGATACATAAATGCGTGTAAAGATTTGTGTAACTCCATGGACTATTGACCATAGTAATTTTAACGAGAACCACTTCAAATTCTACTTTTAAAACTTCCACCATGGCGACTTAGATCGATTTTTAAATTGCGTATGAAACGTCAGGGCGGTTTTTGCAAGAAGAAGCTGTCTTAAACAAAAAGAAAAAAAAATAGAAAAAGCTGCAGCTGTGAAATCAAGAGTAGAAATAATTTCTTTGGCAGGCTTAAGAGTGTGCTCGTTCAAATAATGAAAACCGTGACATTACAATATGTGCAATATTGATCCTTGAGGAGTTTATGACGAGCTGTGAGTTTAAATACCAGTTTAAGACATGACTGAAATTGTTATTGGACCCTGAGTAGAGGTTTGAAATTACAACTAGACTAAGTAAATCGTGCAACGGCAGCGAGTGAATTTTTTTTTTTCACATACACGCAAATTTGAGCTCAAGTGATATCAGCTTATGAATTTCAATTCTGCTCTGTATTACAAAGTTCAACTTGTTATCAGAAAAAATGGGGGAAAGCGAAATCACGACTTGACCAGGCTGAATTATGTCCTTAATTGATAGAAAGTGAAGAACCTTTTACTAAAAGTCGGCTGTTTTTTCTCTAGCTGTCTAGAAATACGTGGTCTTACCTAATGATCATTAACATTGTAAGGGCTACTCTGCTTTACTTAGAACTCGGTCGTTCGATGGTGCTTCAGCCTGTCTGACGAATTGATGGATTTTATTCATCACAGAAGGATTTATTTGTGAAACATCGCTTTAATTTGACTGAAACAAAATAGCCTTGGAAGAAGCTTTTAGCTTAAGCGTAAAGGCCGAATATCCTCACCGCAATAATCATCTGAATGATGAAGCCATTCTTTAATGAATAATTGTAAAAATTTGACTCATTTCCTTAATGAGGGTAGTTTGGCTTTCAACGATTAGATTTAAAAGGAATAGATACCAACGGCAGAGAAAAAGTCGATAATTTTAAAGGTTAGCTTTGTTTTTCTTTTTCCTTTTTTTTTGGGAGGGGGGGGGGTATTGTTGAAATTGTTGAACAATCACCAACGCAGTTACAATAACCAATGGCGTAGTTGTAAAGCAAAAGGACAATTAATATATTTTTATTTGCAAAGAATTGTCGGCAATCCACGTTATGACAATCATTTTAGCTTGAACAAAATTGCAATCACTTGACTTGGCATGTAGTAAGATCCATTGCCTAGCTGACGAATAATTGAGCCCTTAGTTTCAAACCATATGCGTTCGACATGCACGGAATTTGGAGCTGACTTTCTGAACAGGAGATGGAACCAGTTACGTGGAAACAAATGAGGTAAATTAACATTTGGAAGCGTTACAACAACAGTGTATAACGACTGCGGAATATGTTCGAATTGTTTTGTAAATATACTTTGCTCCGAAGACCGTTAGCACGGCTTTGTGTAAAATAGAAGCCAAATGAGTCTCTGCATGCGTGATACAAGACTCTCAGTCTTCCAATCTGTTTTGCCAAAAGTGTAATTTACAAATCATAACTGTTGCAATCGTCTTTTATAGCAAACTTGTCGTTCCGGATCTAGTACAAGTTGAACGACAATAATTTAATTTAACGTCTAGCTTTGACAATTTAGCAAAAACAAACAAAGTAAAACTCATAGGACGTAAACATCAAATGATGTAAATACGAATATTGTAAATGCAACTTATTGCGGATGGAGAATGACATCTGCTAACAGGCTTAATAATTATATTTGAAAGTTAGTTGCCTTGTCGTGAGGATAACCTTAAGTAAAAGTATAATTTCTTCACAATTTGGTGAAAATTTATGACAGTTTACATTTGAAATAGAACAAATGTCCAGAGTTACTAAATAAAACAAATCTTTTCTCCTGGAACTCATCGAAAAATGTCTCCTGTTTGATCAGGATCATATGGCTCGAAAACCATGAAACATAAAGGAAAAAACTGACTCTATTGAAAGCGTCTCTACAGAAATCTAGTTGTGTGGATCCAGTTTCATGGAAAGTAAAATTTTTTTCCATTAAACAATAGAGCTTCCTCTGCTTTTCACTGAGGCAAAAAGAGACTTTTGAAAAATAAAGAACGACAGATCTCATCGATAGCTACACCTTTGCGTTCTCTCTACTAGGCGGCGTTCGGGCGTGTGAGGCCTTAGCAAGCTTTAAAATTTTACGCGAAGTCCACAATAAGGACAATTTATTTTTGGCGAAAGGTTATGATTTCGACTTGTCATCTTAGACCATAAAAGAAGAGCATGTCCTAATGCGAAGAGGTGTCAGTGTCTTTCCTTCCAGATTGTCGGTAGGAAATTAGCAGAAAACTTTGTTCAAAATGAAAGCTTAAAATACGTAAAACCTGCGAACAGTGTAACGTAAGACACAACAATTCCACTAATGGATTTAAGGAATCACTAATTGTTGTAACTGTAAAGTTCACCAAATGTTGCTTAATTACCGAATGCAGACAAAGAGAAGTGACGTTTTGGTTGCCATAGAAACTCGATCACAAGAAAAACACACCGGATTCATTTATTGTAAGCAACCATGAACGCCTATGATTTTCTCACACACTTAATTATGTTCAAACGAAGCGTTCGTACTCCTTATTACCGTACGTGAATGCTTGAAATCAACGTCAACGAAACACGAACCCAACGTGAAAGCTGGAGAGCACTGATTTTTTTGCTTGACGCCGCTGATCAGGACTCCTAGTAAGCCATTACTTTTTTTTTAATTAGAAGACACGGAAAGATATCATTTTTGAAGTGCGATTCTTTAAGACAATCGCACTGGATTATTGAATTGAAATTTTATTTTCTGCTGAATAGATGCGATTTCAAAATCCAAACACTTACCGCTGCGAACCTTTTGTTATTAAGCTATCGTAGCTTGATCAGCTCTAAAAACTGAGTAGACAGCGGTTTATGTGAAGTTGTTATTTCGAATATTATTAATGTTAGGCGTTCCCAAAAAGAACTATTAAAATCTTATGTGACCTGAGTCCGAGACTAAAGAAGAACGATCTTAACAATAAATCAATATTGACGATACAACGAATTGATAAATGATCAGTTTCGCAGTGCTGGCAATAAAAGCAGATTTCATGGTCCTGGAACTAATCAAAGTACTTCTTTATATTTTCAATGATAATCGGTCACGGTTTTTCCTTCTGACACCGAAGCGTCCTCAAAATGAAAGACACCCAAAAAGACAACTGAGGAACGCTAAACCTCAGACGTTAGTGACTGTTAGCATTAACGTGAAATTTCGAAGTATAATATTCAGAGTAACTCCTTCACCACTCCGTTATCAAGACAGATTATAATTTATCCTTCAAATCCTGCAATGTTCATATAAACAAAACTTTCTTTAAAATTTGATATAAAGAAAATATAACCAAAAATTTAACAATAAGTAAAATATCTCGCACTAAGGTAATCGTAAAAGCTGATTACTCAAAACGCTGCTCTCTCATCTCACCAAAACGTATGCAGTAAATACAGCCGCAGAGCACGTCCTGAAATTCAAAGGTTATTGCTGCCTCATTAACCGAACAGGTGAAACAAAAACAATATGGTGTGTATTTTTTGTAGCCTTCATTGTGAAGCAGATAGTTGTAGCTATTGGAAATGGTTTAATTAAACCTTCGCGGTGGGTATTCTTCAAAACAAAGTCATTGTGAAATGAGAGTCGAGAAAATTTGATATTAGAAAATTTGATATTAGAAAACCCTTTCTGAAAGGTCAAGCTCTATCCCAGCGTGTACTCCATCGAGGCAAGCAATTTCAGTTATTTTTATGACATAAATCATCTCTTCGCTCCACAGAGTAGTGGCTATTTCAATAGACGAAATCAGCGGAAATGAGAAATGTCGGAAGCTTCTTACAGTTCAGCTCAACACAAGGTATCTCCATGGTTTGGTTCGAAATTGTTTTTGAGCGGCGGAGATATTGACGTCAACGGGTAGTGGTTGTTTCGGTTTTCCGTATGCTTTCTTTTTGAGCGTGTTAATCAACAAAACATATCTTAAAATTATCTCAGAAAATACGTAAATAAGTGTTTACCGAGCTGTTCTCTAGCATATGGTGAAGTTCGCAAGTTAGGTTTCACTTTGTGGAATGTATTTTTCGTCGTATTTCTGTTGTTGTGCAAATTGTTTCAGGACTGATTATGTGCAGTCGTCACTGAGTTCATGTTATTCGATCAGACTGCATCAAGAGATATAATTAGGCAACCGGCATCTCCCGGTGTTACTTAGTGAGCAAATTCAAGTCAGATACAAATGGCAGAGCTCTTGTTTTCTAAATGAGAGGAGTCTGTTAGGTGTTATGATGTAAACTGCATACACAGTGTTTTCAAAGGGGAAAAGCATGGATGACACTTAAAACATTATCATTATGATGAACTGAAGGAGATGACTTAAAACTGAAAGCATGTGTTTTCCATTACCAGAAAGTTGATCCTGGAAATGTCGCTCGGTTCGCAAAGTAACTGGAAACGAGAATCAGTGCAATTCTAGTATTTTCCCATAGTTCTCAGCAACATTCAGCCATTTGTTTAGTGCTTTATATCATCGTTGTCTTTGCAAATGTAAATTTTTTCTTTTCAATACTGAGTCCATCTGCATAACTTATATCTAGAGAACTTGAATATTCAAAGGAGTTCAAATAATCGATTATTGATATAGAAACAACTTCGAAGAGAAAATCTTGCTTTAGCGTTGATGAATCGCGAACAGCTTTTGAGCTTTCGAAAACATTTTTTACGGACGACTTGTGGGAGGGATCAGGCCTGGGGAGGGATGAAACCAAAAGCATGGAGTGGGACTGACAGGGTGCGAGGGTGTGGGAGAGGAGGGGAAAGACGCATCGGAAGGGGTCTAGTGGTGGCTCATGGTTTTCTATATGGCATAAAGTTCTGAGTTACTGACAAAACATTTCATACGTAGGAACTTCTGTGGAAATGATTTCATACTTTAAATTTGCTGTGGAAATAATTTAATACTTTAACGTTGTAAGCCTTCATCAAAACATATGTGTTTCTATTTCTCGCAGAGCGATGACCGATAGATTCAAAATACTGAGTTGATATATCATGGCCGACAACAGCACTACGTCACCTAACCCTCCCCAGGCTCCTGCTCTGACAGCCAGCAATCTTGGTCTCATTTTATATCTGTCTTTCTTGGTCGTGACTGCTTTGTTTGGAAATGGCTTGTTGTTAACGGTAATTGTCAAGAGGCAACTTCTACAAAACGTTCATTACTATTTCATACTAAGTTTAGCTGCGTCAGATTTCCTGAACGCTTTGCTAAAGATTCCCACTACTATTCTTGGAAGATTTGACCGCAGCTGGTACCCAAGCTACATCGTCTGCTACTTCACTACTCCTCTAGGGGTACTTTTCGGTGCAGCGTCCGTTTTTAGTTTGTCAGCGGTAGCCGTCAATAGATACTTTGTGATTTCGTCACCGCTGAATTACTCGGACAGAATGCCACCTGTACTAGCCAAGATCATTCTGGCCGTGATTTGGCTCAGCAGTTTCTGTCTGGCGACTCCGCCTGTTTTGTGGAGGGAAAAAGAAGCAATATGCCGAAGTGGGAACATCTCTAAGGAACATTACATTTCCGAAGTGTTGTATTTCTTTCTAGCTTTATGGCTTTTCGTGATCGTGATTCCAAGCGTAGTTATGAGCGTATCGTACGTGAAAATTTATTTGATCGCCCGTTATCATGCGCTACAAATAGACTCACAAAACCAGGCCAGTTCATTGCAACAACAGACAAAGAAGAGACGAAAGGATTTCAAAGCTGCTGGGGTGTTAGCTGTGATTGGTGGAATTTTCATTCTTTGCTGGTTTCCTTTCTTCGTTGTGCAGACGGTTCACAAGTTTGGTAAAAGGAAAATCAGTCCGATATATTTTAACGTTTTCTTATGTGTCATGTACACAAACTCGGCATTAGACCCTATTCTGTTGTTTCTATTTAACGCCGAAATACGGAGAGCATTGATAAAAATGCTCTGCAGAGCGCTCTTCAAACCCAAGGCACTCTCTTCTCAATCAGAACTGTCTTCGTTCCTCAATCAAGGAACATGACGAAAGAAAAAGAAAGACTAAGAAGTAATCAAGAAATATGAAAAAAAGAACACTTCTAATTGGATCTTTCTATTTCAGCTCGTCAACCTAAAAAGAGGACAGACTAACTAATAGAATGATTTAACCGAGACTCTCATGTAGGACACATCCATACATACGTACAAGTAAGGGCTGTTACACTTCACAAGAAGAAAATGGAAGTTATACTAGTACGTTCTATTCTATACATAGTTTCTGAAAGCTACATTTTAGTAACTTAAAA
The DNA here is from genome assembly GCF_964205215.1 of Stylophora pistillata. Lineage (NCBI taxonomy): Eukaryota > Metazoa > Cnidaria > Anthozoa > Scleractinia > Pocilloporidae > Stylophora > Stylophora pistillata. The sequence continues at coordinate 32,885,579 of NC_142519.1, read as the reverse complement.
GTTTAATTCCAATTCGCCCCACTGCTGAGATGATTATACGTATCACTGAAAATGGAGCATAGAAAAACAACTGAACCATGACTGATTTCTGAGATGGGGATTAAGATGAGCAGCATCGATAAACACTCGGGAAATGCTAACTCAGTATTCACAAAATACGAACAAATGGCTTTAAAGCGACGAGGAAATTTGAAGTTTACAACATCGTTATTCCAGATATAGGCTTTACTATATAGAACTTCAAGAGGATAAATGTTGTAGCTTGGTAAAAAGAATTATATTTATGCTGCTCTTAAGTTTGTATGAATGTTAAGTCAGTTCTTTCTTTTCCAAGATGTCGAAGACATGGCTGAATCTTTCGGTCACATTTGCTTCTCCAGTTTACTGAAATGTTACACAAATGAACTGATTCAGTCAAAGGCTTTTTTTACCATAGGCTTTCGAAAGCAAATAAAAGTCAGACCCTGCATGTTACCATTTATTTTTTAAAAAATAATTGAACACGAATAAAGACTGTCATGTTGACTCACCTAGTTGAAGCAGAGTCCCCATTTCTTGTCCCTGCTGTAATCATCGGTTGTTGAGCACCATTTCTTTTTTAATTTGTGCCCATCAGTTGTGCAAGAATGGTACAGTTTACCTTTGTAACGGAAAGGAAACGCGCAGCATTTTCCCCGTGAATTCCCAGCATACGTGTCAACGCCACTTTCGCAAGTTTCTGAAAAAAAGATTCCAGTTCTAATGTTTGATTCAGTTCTAAAAGTGTGGTTCAAGATCCCTTAAGACATTGTGATGGTGCGTACTTAGCTCCTTATGTCTTTCCCGGGTTGAGCGTGAAAACTAAATTTGCCGTGCCAAACTTTGTACCAGGACGCTTCGGTTAATGTTAGCACTAAAAAATCCGGTTTGAAATCACATGACAAAGTTTCCTTTAAAGTGAGTATATTGAATTCGCTATTAAGTCAAAACTGTCAAAGTTACCTCTAGCAACATTACTGTGATGCTTTGATACCCAATTACTTTGTTCTCACTGTATGAACTCCCCCGCAATAATGTACGGTATTATTGTAACAATAACAGCTATCATTATCATTACTACTATTAAAAAAAGTGTACTCCAACACTTTCTTGTGCCTACATTCTACAGCATGCGTTTTCTATTCAATTGTGACTGAATTCAGATCATAAAACTTACCTATCCAGCACTTGTGAGCGATAAAAAAGCTCCCATAATCATAAACCGAGCACTTTGCAACATTGTTCTTGAAGTCTGACTCAGCCACCTGGTTTCCAGGATTGAGTTGGATACGAAGAAAAAAAGCACCGCTATAAATGCCGGTGTAGTCGATCCACTGACAGTCAATCTTATGACTATAAATATCAAAACATCCCGGAGACAAGCCTTGGTCACCCCCTCTGGTGCAATTCCATTTCTTCTCGAAGCCCGGATCACATTCTGTGTCTTCTAAACAAAAACTGGCCTTATGCCCGTCAGCGGCTCTCCTCCAATTACCCTGACCTTTAAAAGTAAAAAAGTGATTGTTGTTATAGAGACAAACGAATGATGTGGCCAAATTGTGGGACAGTGAGAATATTTCGTCCCACCTCTTTTACAAAAGAATCGAAAAGAAACTCGGGAGGCAAATTAAAATAAATTGTTATGCTTTGAGTTGCTTCCTACTGAAATATTTTGACAACCCAGTTTCTAGAGATATAGGTATTTTTAACTTCTACCTCCAAGGCAAAAACTCGTTGTGGAAATGTACTGATTGATGGCGCTGTGGCCTGTCCTTTGATGTCCTGGTTCAACTCTGGTTCAACTGAGTTAAAATTAGATATCTAATCATGAAATATACTCTTAAATTTCTTTAGATGAGAAATTTCGAAAAATCAAACATCAGCCGATCAGATCGAAAGAAGCAACAAGCTGGAACAAAACTGTTGTTCGTGCGACAAGCGCGGCAAGCGCAGGAAAAGTGTACATCTGACTGGCTGAGAATTTTAGTATGGCTCTAGTTTCAAGGAGTTAGTACAGAGTAGTTAGACATCATTTCAATTAACGGTAGACACTCATTTGGAAATCTCTTTCTCCAATAAAGCCAGTTGACAAGGAGAATGTTGGCTCGTACTTACGTAGCAGAGCATAGGTAGCAAATGTCTCCATAGAGTGATGGTGTCCATGACACTGGTGGTATTGCCAGGCTGATCTGGGCGAGTTCGGCCGGAAATGATCCCAACCTCTGTTTTCAATCTTTGTTGTAAACCGTAACAGTTTTCGTATCCGGTTTTGCCTAGCCCACCGGTTACCACTTGACCTGGGTGAAAAACATAATAAGGATAAGTTAAGTTGTACAACTATTGACAAAAGGTGAGCTGTTGATAATTGACTTGATAACAATTTGTTACGCAAGCATTCAATTTCTCTAAGTTTAGCCTGTAGGCTTACGTCTCGTATTTTTTTTGCATCACGAGGAAAATAACGGGGCAAAGCACATTGCGGACACATGCCATGCAGGTCACAAACCTGAGCCCACAGACAGGTTCGAGCAGACTACTGTTCTGTTCATTTAATCGTTTATGTTGCATTCTTAGACTGTTACCTCGGACTGTGTGAGAATCACTTCGAACTTCGACTCTCTCTTTCCTTGGCTGAAATAGTTGGAAAGCCTATGGGCCCACGCGAAGATAAGAAAAATCTCTATTTGACTCTTGTGGGGGAGAGAATTTAGTGTAAAACGTCAATTTAGAAGGGAGTTTCTCCTCCCAGAAAACTTTGCCCCTTGAGCAAGCAATAAACATTCTTACGACAGTGATCCATCTTTTGAACTTGCATCATGATTGACAATTGACACAGCATCCGTACCCTTGAACGTCTTGATATGACGAATAAGAAATACGGGGTTTTGGCCTTGCCATGCATTTGTTAACACGGAACGATTTTCTACATACTTTCTTCCTTAGAAATCACTTAAAAATTTTAAGACCCAAAGTGGCAGATTTTCTTTCCCTTTTAATGTAAAGACCTCCAGCTTCAAAAATGGTCCTCAAGTCGGTTGAAGCAGCCTCATATAAATGGTGAAAGTGATTTCCTTTTGATTTGATTCTCATCGCAAACTAGATTTCAAATGCTGCAACCTTGATCTAATTCCAAACACAAATTTTAAAAGGGCTAAAGGAAATTATATTAATAGTTGTTAGTTGTGGAGAACTGGCATCGGAGCTGCCATGAAATTATTTACACAACTTACTTCCTCATAACATTCCTGAATCGATCGTGTAAAAGAGGGCTTAATTCTAAACAAAGTCAAATTTCATAATCAAGTAAGTCCAGGAAATAAAAAATCATAGTCAGTTTTGGAGTTTAAGTGTCACTACATTCCTTGTTTGAAAAACACTGACTCAAAATTTTTTCCTCAGACTTTCCAAAATGTCACAAAATGCAGGCAAAATAATATTCGTTGGTTAACATCTTACCGTCCGAGGGTAACATACCTAAAGAGAACATCTGCACTTTTTGCTAAACAGTTTTCCTCATAAGCACATTGCAGATGGTCAACGTGGAGGGACTGCGTACGCATCTCGCTTTTCAGAGCTTCAGTATCGATGACGAGATCGGGTAACTCTGTTAACCGAAGGACAGTACACTGATTAGTCTAAGCTATTATCATGCATTTTTTCTTTCTCTCCTATTCAACTACTCAGCCCTTAAAAAGTCAAGAGGGGAATGGGACGAATGGTCATTCACATAAACTTGCTTAGATTGGATCGTCATCTTGGATTTATTATTAATAGGTTTCGTCCGGAGCTGAATAGTTCCCCCGAGTTCTTAGGATACTCGTTATCGCTCCATAGATTTCCTCAATTTCAAAAAGATTCATCCCTTTATTTTAATGTTAAGCAGGCCCTTTTCTTCTCTATAAGAAAGTTCCTGATTACTGTCAGAATACTCGAGCTTGATCTTGTTCGTTTCCACTTGCATAGTCGACATTTCATTACTTTAAAGGAAGACAGCTCTCCTCTTGGGTATTGAACAACTCGTATTACTCGGAAACCACAGTGAATGGACTTAAAATGATCAATGGATGATGTTGATGACCAAGGGGCATACCTTCTACGGAAACTTATAACATCATTGTTTGCTAATACACCAAATAAAACAAAGTTCGCCCGCGCCCAGAGATACAAGTTCTAAAGCAAAACCTGAACGGAGAAGCTATCGCTTAAGTTATTGAATCCTACCATCTACGCAAATGACTCCTGCTAATTTGTTTTTGTTGCTGCAAGTTGTATCGTTCCACTGATGATGCTGACAGTTGTAAATGGAGATCTCGTCCACTCGACATATTACTCCAGACATGATGACTTTGAGATTTGTGGCGCCAAAATAGTTATGCGTGGCTGCTTGACTAGCGTATCCAAGATTCAACTGTCGGCACACCACCATTGCTTCTTCTATTCGCCAGTTATCTGCACAAACAGTTCCCCATCGTCCGCCATGAAAAACCTCCACTCGACCTTCGAAAGAATTTGCACCGCCTGCGAGCCTAATCTAGGAGACAAGAGCAGAGCTTGCATTTCACGACTCGAGACTCAATTTCCAGTTAACTTACTTCAGTGCATACAATTGCATAGTGGAAAGGAGATTTTTTTTAAACCCACCCTTGTTCTGCATATTCACATCATGAAGTTAGCTGGTCATTCTGGTTTCCATTGTGTAAGCGACTGGGGAGTACTACTAATCCTGTTCAAAAGATCCTAGGCCACGGTAGGTAACATCCCCTTTTTCAGTTTAAATCATTTCAACCAAAGGTTTGTTGTTCTTCGTTTGTTTTGTAATTCTCGCTTCTTTATGGTGTTTTTATCGCTTATTCAACTACTTTATCACCAATAACTTTGTATAACTTGAGACAAATTTGTAAAGAATTACAGTTCCCTTCAACATAATTTATAAATTAGAACCCCTCTGCATGTGAAAAAAAAAGTTTAACATTTGTTACCTCAAACAAAACAACAGATTGTTAAGAAATTCAGATTATAACCTCATGACCTTGAAGTTGTGGAGAATGACATTTGACGCTAGCATCTTCATAATGATTACATTCTGTTCTGCGCCATCCGTGATGTTCACATTGGCCGATGTCTCTCTCATCGCCTTGACAGCGTAAATTATGCAGCATCTCCTAAAAAAAGTACACAGATACGTCAAATCATTTCTAGAAGCACTCAATTGTTATACTTCGATGTGTGACAAAAACTGTGAAACGTTTTGATGGTTTGATGATAATGTTATGAAAAAAATGAACTGAAAATGAACTCCCTCCCTCCCATCCCTCTCTCTCTTCCCCGACCAGAATTTCTCTGGATAACGTTCACCTTAAGAATCATCAGGACAACAAACTTACAAACTAACGAACAACAAACTCAGGGTTGTCACTAGAAAATGTAATAGGTGTCTGATCTGAACTGAGTAGGTGGCTGCACAACACGCCCCTCAAGGGGGGTCTGGGGGTGTGTTCCCCTGGAAATTTGAAATTTGAAACTCTCTGAGATGCATTTTCCAGCATTCTGGGGCATGTTTGAGCAGCATTTTTTTTAGCCAGACATTGATGTTAAATTCAATTTCCCTGTTTATCACTATAAAAACCCTCTGGACACAAGCTTCACGTTTTTATTTAAAATAAGGGTATGTTTCATTCATCAAAGTATTTCCTCTCATCTCTAAACATAACAACTGATAAATATCTGGAAATCACTCACCAAATGCTGCAAGGTTTGCAAAATCACGGAACATTCACCTTAGTTTATTTTTTAATTAGGATTGTCTGAGGGGTTTAATGACAAGTATTCCAAAAGGTCCATATTTGGTGAGCATTCTAACATTGCAAAATCCTTAAAAAAAAACCAACAATCTAGCAGCAACTTTGACGGCCACGTGTATGGTTGGAATGACATTTTAAATCGCAGAACTTAATGTTCACGTATCTCTGTCGAAGTCATAAACAAAAGAACAAAATTTTCCTTCAAAATTGTTGTCATGTCTCTGTCGGATAACGTAAATTATATGTTCTATTCTGCGATTCTACAAAAGCAGTTAAAGTCTCTCTGTCCCGAACCAGAAAGAACATATTCCAATGAGAAGTTAAATTATTTAACGGTACATGTTTACAACAAAGGAAAATCTTCCTGCCTTTGAAATCTTAGGAGTGGAATGGACACAACAGTTTCAGCAAGGTGAAAAAGATCTTTATAGACACTTCCTTCTCCAACCCTCTGAAAGCTCTTTTGAAAGTATGTAGTGGATCAGCGATAATTTGCCACTGTATTTTACCAAATGGGGCCAGTTTATCTTGGTATTAAATGCTTCAGGAGCTTCACAATTATAATATTTGACAGCGATCGAAACTACCTCTTATCTTGGTGGCTCTCTTTTTTTGCTAGATTTTGTCTTCTTCGATTGACTTGACAAGTAATCGCGAAGAGATCGCTTTCTTCGCTGGCCATCATTTTCGATTTTTGAAGCATCAACGTACATGTGAATTGCGATGGTTTCGTGCTTTATGACGGTGACGCATTTATATTACTCAAGTAAACTGTCAACACCACTGATAGTTTTTGCACAATAGTTCCTGTACAAGTTTTCAGTTTTTTCCTTCTTCCATAACATCAGATATATACAAGAGAATGATCACTAAAGTAAGTCTCAGATTTACAAAAAAGATTTCTTGGGAAGACAAATCTCACTATTACAAAATTTCTGGTCATAAAGTAGGCGGCGTAAAATGGCCTGACAGCCGGCGGGTTTCCGCCGCCTACCGGCTCCTAATGACAACACTGCAAACTAACAAAAGCCAGTTTGGGATCCGATGAATCAAGAGATTATAAAATCGAAATTGATGTTATGTATTTAAAACAAGTCATTTGACTTAATTTCCCTCGCGAACTTAAGTACAAATATTAAAGAATTTTACCTTTCCAATACCTCTTCCAAAATACGCATTGTGGGCTGCTATCGCCGCTGACCCATAGCCTAAAGACCTGCAGATTACATTAGCTTCCTTCAGTGTCCAGTGGTCGTCACATATGGTTCTCCATTCACTTCGGTACTTCATTTCCACTCGCCCCTCTGAAACGAAGGCACCACCTCGAAGTCGAACCTCTTGAGGCTACAATGTGCAAAAGTCAATTTGTCAACCATGTTAATCACCTGTTCAAGTCAAACTTGGAACCGAATTTGTTGATGTTTGTTTGTTTGTTTTTTTTTGCTTTGTTTTGCTTTGTTTTGTTTTTAATCAAATGAATATTATGACGATCGTTCTTGCCAAAAGATATAGCGACCAAACGGCTTACTTACCTGCGTGATATTTTTGCGCGCGCATTTGATCTTCAGGGCTCCTCCAATCTCGCAGTTGTGGCGAACCCAACCTGCATGATCACATGACACAATGGATGACTCCCATCCTATGCACGTGACTTGGCCCAGCCAATAAAAAGGGTCCAAACTGTCAATAGTTTCAGTGTAGGACTCAAGTTTCTCAGCATTAGGAAATCCCAGTTGACCGCACAACACGAACGAGTTAAGTTGAGTCCATTGAGAAGGACAAATATAACCCCACTTTCCCTCATGCTCCACCTGGACAACACCTTCTGATATGTAGTCATCAACAACTGGACCTTGTAACTTTAGGTTCACGTGTGTCACCTCAGTAACAGAAGAAGCGAAATCGTAACTTAAATGAGCTACATATCTGATTTAATTGCATGCTAAGAGTGAGGACTTTATTAATACCTGGTTAAATTTTATAGATACTAGATAGATACTAGATATATAGGTATATAGAAATTATCATTACACCCAAACATGAGTATGCATATTCTCCACGTTCTCCATACACTTCTCATGGTGCTGACAAGGATAATTTGTTTAACAATCAGAAGCTTCTTCAGTTGGAAATCATTTCCTTTATTCTTGTGACCTTTATAAATGCTGCTGGTGTGATAATGTACGGAGAAATAAGATGTCAGTCACTTTTAAGGGTCAAAGTGTTGATGAAAAGATGTGATAACTAAGTAGGATGGTAGGTCCGTTGCGCCGTTCAAATGTTTTTATTCTCTCTGTAATCTCAGCCTTATCTGGTACTTGAAAGAGGTCCTTCATTCGGCGAGCGGGCTTGGAACTAGCCATGTCTAGGGATGAGTGCACCACAGGTAGTACTGAGAGGCACAGGTGTATCTGAATGAATTGAATGCTCATTATGGCTTGGAAATCGTTATTAAATGCGAAGGCCCCTAATCCTAATCTTCCTAGTTCTAAAGGAATAACTGACTTGAGTTTCTTCATACCTCTCCACTGGCCGATGATGGCTCAGGCTTCAAGATTATGTCACTTCGATGTAACTTACATACAACACCAGCCTGATTGGTTGAACGACAATTGTGTCGTCCCCAGTCTCTGTGTGAGCATCTCTCGATGTCATATTCTCTTCCTCCGCATCTGACGTCATCTAACCAAAATTCTCCATTTCCGCGACCAAAGGCTAGATGTCTGAGAACATTTTAAGTAACTTATTAAAAATTGGTACGGATACTGTTTGGTAAGTTATACTAACAAGGAACACTCTCCCATCTACTTTCCAAATCGATGAAGGGGTAACTTTCTGAAGAAACTGTGGTGTTGCGTTAGTGCGGGTATATGGTAAATTGGCCTCTGTAAAGAGATTCTAAAGCCAAAGGTTTCACTGTGAGCCTTTTGTCAGGGCGTATCAAGGAATTGTGGGTAATGTGTGGTTTATAGACAGAGAGATGGAGCTACGCTATTGGAACGAACGCGGTAACGTAAAAAATGAAAATGAAAAGCATTTGTTGACACTGCGAGCATTAAGAAAGCCGATTTGAAAGACAAATGTTTTTCTTTAGAGATTCGGGACTTTCCGTGCCGCCTAGACTCAGTTGATGAAGCAGAATGACATTAACTTCTAAGGCAAACCGACATTATGAATTTCTGCGATCTATCAGATGTACATAAAACAAAATATGTTAAAAATTCTAACACCATGAACCATTATCAATTAACGATTTTTAACTGAGCACTATTTTTTACTTAGCCTATTTAGCTAAGTTACTCATACCCCTCTGTTTTCCTTGGTTTACGATGAGCTTTTCTTTAGAACAGTGTTAACTGAGGTATGGAGAATAGAAATTCCTTTTCAAAAGGCAGGAGAGTTTTGGCCTTGATCGATATCGAGCGGTTAAGCACAAATTTTATGGAATACATTTGTCCAAAATTGAAGCTTCATAAACAACTCCACATGATCGGACATAATTTCGGGCTGCACGACAAGCGTGGCGAGTGCGAGACGAACGCGAGGTGCGCGACTCGCCCTTCGCGCTGTCCTCGCTCCTGCCTCGCGTTTGTTTTCGCTCGCGCAAAAATGACAGAAAAATGACACTCTTTCTGTTACTGTGGGTTCTGTGCGCTGAGGAAGTTTGTTAACCCACGTCAACAGACAATATCATCACAACATATTAACAGAGTAACAGAGGATGACTTTAGATGACCCACAAACACACGTATGCTCACCCTTTTGTATAGCGCAATGCATCCGGATATCCAAGCATTCTGCAAACAACATTGGCCGCCTTCATGTTCCATCCATGGTCACAAACTGCTCTCCATTCGTCGTCGTATTTCACCTCAACCCGACCTTCAAACTCGTGCTTTCCATCAATGAGTCTCACCTCCGAGCCACCAGCAAACCTCAGGTACGAGACGAACACAACAAACAGAACACACCACATGTTGACTGGATCTTCATTCAGTACCGTTCGTTGCATAAGAGTACAGGCTAGTAGTGTATTTATGGACAGG
>NC_142519.1:32795714-32870714 GCF_964205215.1 Stylophora pistillata | reverse complement strand
TGACTTGTCAGCTTTTGGTCTGAAGTGATCTAGCCCTCTGTTTTCAACTTGAACGCTGAATCGTAAGAGTCGCCTTTGATAAGTGTCGGAATATCTGAAACCGGCAAGAGAACATGAGCTTTTATTATGCAGGTCGTAAACCGTTGGGAACTAAGTAATCGCCTTTTTTGTATTTATGATTACGAATTTCAAAATTGCAAATATTGTTGGATATTTTACCTTAAATAATATGCTGCAGATGGACTGAGACAGTTTTCTTCCATGGCACATCTCAGCATCGATAAGGGAAAAACATTCAATTCCATGTTCCTTCTGAGAATATCGGTGTTAACGACAAGATCAGGTAGAGCTGGGGAGGGAAAGAATGCTTTAGCAACACGATTTCTGATCTTTGAACGAGGGTCAGAGATCCCCAGAAAAAGAGATCTCTAAAGAGATAGGCCAGGAGGGAATTTCGATGTCGAATAAATAGGTCAAAGAAAGGTTATGAATGCGTATCACTCTGCGACGTCTCCGCGAAAGGCAGCTTGTGATCTTGAATTTGAGTGATTGCAAATAGCTACCCACAAGAACACAAGAGAAATGCCCGGTCGTGGTTGAAAATTTCTAGTCTGTCATCTTGACTTTCCAAGTGGCTATAGCAGTGGTATAAGCTCAGTGTCAAGCCATAAATAGTACAACAGCCCACATTTTTCATCATAAAAAGACCATCAACTTATAAAGAAAATAACTTCTGTAAAGTTTCATTTTTATCCCGAGAAGGGACTTCAAAATCACTTGAACATTCCTGGATATCTCTTTAGTTGAAGAACTGGACTGTAAGGTGCTCTTCCAAACTTTTGAAGTACTGTAATATTGATTGTTTTGTTGATAACTGAACAGATAGCTGTTGCATCCCATGTGACTGAAAATGAAATGACATAAGTCTCACCACTGACGCAGGCAACTCCAGCTGACTTCTTTTTGTCACTGCAGGTGGTGTTTGTCCACTCGTCATGCTCACAATTGTAAATAGAGATATCATTCACATGGCATTGGACACCAGACATGATAACTTCGAGATCTGTTTGACTGAAGGTTTGATTCGTGATTGCATCACTGGCAAATCCAAGATTTAACTGTCGGCAAACTATCATGGCCTCTTCTATTCCCCATCCATCAGCACAAACGGTTCCCCATTTTCCGTCATGGAAAACTTCAACCCGACCCTCAAGATGGTTTGCACCACCTCTGATACGAACCTGTAACATAACGCCAAAATGAAATGGTTCTCATGTAAACTTGTTCGTGTCGAATCCAAAAACTATGTGCTACTGCCGGCTCAAAACCAAATGTTAGTTTAACGGTATATTCTTCCTATGTTGGCCTAATGCAAATCGGTATCTTTTTAACCACATCAGAAATACAGTTCTTTAAGTATATAAAAAAAGAAAGGGATTTGACCAACATCCTACATTAAAGACCTCGCGTACACGGGAAACACAGATTTCCTTCCTTCCTTCCCGTAAAACCAATTCGGTTCAAGTTCAAGTAAGGGTGAAATACACGGACAGGCGTATCATTTTATTCAATAGACGTATTGCCTACCTCATGGCCTTGAAGGGAAGGCACATTACATCTGACACCAGCGTCTTCATGATGATCACAGTTGGACTTCTGCCATCTGCTTTTCTTACACTGTTTGATACTCTTCTCGTTTCCCACACAGTATACATCATCAAGCATGATCTGAATTTAATAGTGAAATAACGAAAAAAAAAACATTTTCACTTCCTGTTTAAGTTAATACGTGAAGGAGCACGGCTAATTTTAAGCTAGATAACCAACCGCTGTTTGGGAGGTGAGCCTCGCTTCTCCTCCCTCCTCATCTCTTGGAAAGGAACGGAGACTGGACTCGACAAAGAGTTCGAAATTGCCATACGTTTCCTTAGCTGGTCCATTGCAAGTTTCTCCAGGGATTTGTCATGGTGGCTGGACACACTGCCGAATCCACTCCGTTTTGCGTGTCCGCTTTGTTAAAAGATAAGGTTCTTAGAGAACGAGTTTATTTTCCAGTAATAACTGAGTTCTGAACCACTAAATCCGATTACCACTTTTTGCAGTAAAAAAAAAGTAAAGAAACCATTTTTCTTCGAAAGGTTTTCTAGGAATCTTCAATTTGAAATGGAGGCTAAAATAAAAGTTCAATAGACCTATTTAATAGCACTGAAAATTGTTTACTGTAATACCTTTCCAATTCCTCTTCCGTAATACGCATTCCTTGATGCCATTGTCGCTGTTCCGTAACCCATGGACCTGCAGACCACATTAGCTTCCCTTATGGTCCAGTGATCATCACAAATGGTGCCCCAGTATCTGCTATGCTGAATTTCCACACGTCCCTCGGATACCAGGGCCCCACTTCGTAATCTCACGTCGAGTGGCTACAAAGAGATTTCACAGGGTTTGAAAGTGTTACTTAATGTCAAATGGCCATAGTGCGGGAGCCCTAATAATTGCGGCAGAAACCCAAACCTTGGAGATTTGCTGCTTGAGCTAACATAAGAATTTAGAGGAAGAATGCATGTCCGTTGATGGACACTTTCCAATCTAGCAACAGCATAAACGCACCTATAAGATCAAAGTTTGATCCAACCACGCAATTTGCTTCTTGTATGATGTACGATGGGGAACAATCACGATTCGAACTCAGTGCGCAAACTCACAGGGTGACTTAACTCCTTTAATTAAATCCTAAAGCAAGTGAAATTCAATCGCATGTAGACATTAGTCTTACCAAAAATCAAAACAATTTCAATAGACGCTTTAGGAGTAGAAAGATCTTAAACATTATAACTGATGAATTCCTTTTACCCTTTTTGAGTCTATCAACTGCGATTTATATCAGGATACTCACCTTTCTTAGTAATCTCCTGACACATTCGATCCGCACCGCTCCTCCATCTTCACATTGATGACGACCCCACCCTGTATGGTCACATGACACAATCGACCCCTCCCATCCTTTGCATGTCACCTGGTCCAGCCAATAGACGGGCTCTACATCTTGGATGGTTTCTGTATGCGTCGTTGGTGTCTTGGCAGCAGGGAAACCAAGCTGGCCGCACAGCACGTACGAGTTACTTTGAGTCCATTTGGAAGGACAAATATAACCCCACTTTCCCTCATGCTCCACTAGGACGACACCTTCTGATATGTAGTCATCAACAACTGGACCTTTTAACCTGATATTGACTTTTGAAATCTGCATTGTGATCGGAAGGTAAAACATTATTATGCAGTCCTGATCCCCCTTTTGTGTGAATGAATCATGTGCAATTTTTTGGACCACCTACTAAAGGAGGCCTATTCCCACAAAATCAACAAGATCCGCACATAGTTTTGATCCGTTATCAAGACTGGGTGACAAAGCTTGCTTTTTCAGGCACCATAAACCAAAAGGTTCCTTAAATCAATAGTTGGTAGATACGTATATTTTTAAGCACCTTTTTTTTTTTTAACTTCGATCGATCATTATCCACGCGCTATTCTCAACCTCTTTTATTCATTGTCCGGAGGAATAAAGCGTAATCTAAATATTGATTTTTTCAAGTGATTTGCACCCTCTGATTGGTTGAGGATTAAGTCATATCTTACTTGCTATCTTTGAATATACAAACAAAAATCCTTAGAAACTTTGAATGAGTCTGCGACAAGGAACTGGATTGGAAAACAATGTTATCGATAATATTAATTAAGGTAATACCTGACCGCTCGCTTGCGAAGGCTTGGGCTCAACAATGAGGTTACTCAAACGCCGTCTGCAAACAGCACCAGCCTGATTATAATATTGACAGTTATGTCGGCCCCAGGGCCTGTGCGAACATTTGTCAATCGAATCCTCCTCTCCAGAGCATCGGACGTCATCGAGCCAGAATTTCCCCGGCTTTCCAACACCAAATGCATGATATCTAGGGAGCCAAGAAAATAGAATACTCAGTTTTAATTTGAGTTTAGGTAGAAGCGGTTGCAATTTACCTAACAATTAGGCGTGTTTTGTGATGACATTTTAGGCGTAAGTAAAACAATTGTCCATCCCACACAAAAGACTTTTAATAATCTAATTTATCATCCTTTCAATTTTGTGAAGTGTGCCGTCAAACGGAGATATAAGGAAAAACCCCAGTTATCCCTTGTATCTTGATAAGAAATCTTACGATGATCAGTAGTTTATGTTTACAACTTGCTCAAAGTGTTCAGGCCGTCAATATATCCGCAGGCTTTGCGACAAGTGACGACCAATGACGGATCTATTTCATTCAATCAATTGTACAGTCAATCCCGGTTAACACGAGCCCTTGCCTACTCAAACCTCGCACTAACTTGACTTAAAATCGATTACCACCGAATAACCGTTTATTATTTACTGTAATTTCTGTCACAGTAGCTGGAATCCGTCGCAACAGGAACCAGTTTTCATTCCCTTCAGATCCAATGAGGATCACCCAAGAATTCTTGTTAAGGATGTGCCACCCCACCCCACAAATCCTGCCCCTATTTCATAACAAAACATGCCATTTCCCGCCCCCTTTCTCTAACGTGGCCTAAAACTCTTACACATTTTCAATTGAAGATTTAAAGTCAGACAAATTCATTTTCTCTCGAGATTCCGTTGAAAACCCCACCTTAACACCATAATGTTCATAATTATCGTAAGACCAAGACCAGAACATCGCATGATGTGAAGCAGCCGAGCTAGGGGAGGGGGAGGAGGGGGGCTTGATGAAAAGTATGAGTCGAGTTCAGGTCTCGCTTGTTTAGGACTAATATTATCCCCGACAAGCTTCTCCGTCTACCTAAATCCTTCTTGAATATTTTTAAATTTTAAATCCCCCAGTACCCGTATAGAACTTCATAGTTATACTGTATTAGCAGAAATACAGTTAACACTGTGTTTCTCCTTAATTATGACCACTGTTCTCAACTACCGATAATCGAACTCCACTTGGACAAATTAGACCTTTGTAGTTTTCCCCTCAAGTTTTAGTTATATGGAGTCGAATATATTGGACTCTGCCCAAAGCCCTCCTAGCTGACGAGAGCTCTAACTCACATGTGCTATCATGAACTATCACTAATTCCCACCAACATCATGTAGTGTGGACCTGCTGCAATTGGACATCGTGGTTGATCATTGTTTTTTTCCGTTTGATTACCAAATAATGCTGCATGATTGTATTTTGGTTAGAGCGGTTCTGTTAAAGACAGGTTAATGTCAATTGGCTGCCGCAAAGTCGCCGTCCTGTGAAACATATAGCCGAGATTTTGATGAATGTTTGAAAAGTAGGGAAGTAAAAATTCCAAAAAGTAGGCCAGTTGGCTACTTAGGCAATTTCGACAAAAGATTATCAACGATTATGAACCGTTTGATCGCCAACATATCAATCAATGATAGCGAATGATAGCTGGGGTCAGAAAATAGCACCAACCATCTTCTTCGTTATAATAAAGAGAAACACAATAATAATATGAGGAAGGAGTCTCTAAATATTTGAGATATTTGATATCTTTTAGATCCAAAACCACCAGCTATGCAAGATGTAGGCAAGATGTTACCAGATGTAAGTTACATAATGTTTTTAAAGGAGTTATGAAGAGTGGTAGCAGACAGCCACTACTGTACAACAAATTTTGTAGAGCAGACACACATTAAGTCACAAACGCATTTAAAGGAACAGAAGGGTGACTAAATAGGCAGCAAGTTCTCACTCAGTCGCTTTAATATCTGACGCGAAAAATGTTTCAATCAATGCGTTATTGACATATCTTCCCTGCGGGAATTTCTGTGCAAAGATTTCTGTCACACAATCTTTCCTCCAGAAGGGCAAGAGAGGGGCACAGGAGAGGATCTCTGGTGACTGTTTAGACCAGTACAAACAGAACTCCAGCTCACTCGTCTTCCAATTACTGGTATTCTCGAGAACAATTGAAAATGGCTCTAGCAGATGATAAGACCGCTGCGTTCTTTGATTTAAAAAAAAAATGGCCATACAGTATCTTAACTGTAATTGTAGAGCAAACTGGACTTTCCTTGTCTTCATGACATTGCCAACATGTAAACGGTGTAACAGGGAGTTGTAGACTGAACTCACAATTATACTACTTACAAAAATATCAGTACAGCCCTTGACAGGAACTTTGAAAAGTGATTTACACAGAATGAATTATATTCTACTGACCCCTTGGTATACCGCAGCACATCAGGAAATCCAAGCATGCGGCAGACAACTCGGGCCCCGTTTCTATCCCAGCCGTGATCACAAACAGCTTTCCACGTTCCATTGTATAACACCTCAATTCGTCCCTCGTACAAGTGTTTTCCACCTTTTAGGCGAACTAGAACTCCTCTTGAAATCTCAATGCTGGTCAGTACTAATCCAAGTAAAATCCAATTCATTGCAATTTGAACGTCGAAAACGAGACCAACATAAACAACAAATTTGTTTCGATCAATTCCGCAAAATATAATACGAATCAGCTATATAAACAGAGCGGCCCAGGACAAAAGTACATGCGACATTTCACTCAATTTACCCAAAACATGAAATCAGATCTCCTCCAGAACTGCTGCTGAGTTCGCTGAACAGACATCCCTTGTTTCCAGCAGCAATGAGAACACAATGATTCTTTATGATGTCACAAAACAAGAAGAGTATCCGGTTCCAATATCACATTCTAAAGCTTGGGAGTGGAGAGTGAAAAATTCCTTTTTCATATATTTCACGAATGACTTGTTGTAAAGTAGCTTGAACCAATACAAATCCAAACAGACCTCAATCAAGGCCTCAATTAAATATCTTAGGTCATATCATCGCCTAGAGCACGTCTTTTAGGACCTACTTGAAGAGCTCGAGGATTTCGTAACGGTATTCATTCAGTGGTTCGAATCCCGTACAGGCCTGATTTTTTTCAGGTCTGATTTTCGCTATTGCATAAATAGCGCTCTCTACTGCGAGGATCGTGCATCATATGTATCTATAACCGCAGTTCAAAATATATGAACTTTATATATCCATCGTACCAGTATTCATTCATTTCCCCATCCATCTATCCATTACTCGTTAGTTCATTGGTTCGTTCTTGTATACGTTTTCATTCGTCACTTTTTGTAGTTGTTGGTTTTGGTTTCATTTAAATGGAGAGTGCTTTGCGCCAACAAAAGAAAGGTGATCAATATAAGCAACTGCCGAATGAGCACAAAACTGTCTCGCTCCCTGCGAATAAGGTTATTTTCATAAATTTGGGATCAAATGAAATGGGATCGAATATCTTGAACGTCAATTAATTTTTTCCCCTGAATAGTGCAAAGCCGATCGTTCACAAGTATAAGTCACAAAATGTTCATCCCCAAGCTAGACAAGCTATTCAAATGAACGCCTCTGCCCAGTTGATCATAGAAATGAATTGTAGCCCCTGATTGTGGTAGGATATGAAATCATCTTTCCTTCGACAAAGATAAGAGTGCGGGACTGGATTCTGTCCGATATCTTTGGAAAACAAGGTGAAAACATTTGGTCAACTGATCACTTGAGCGGATTATGTCTCAATATATGTATGAGCTTTATTCGGCACGCGAGAATTCAATTAACTGTCATTTGACTCCGTCAGGAAACACACAGACCCGGCAACAACCATAGAAAACAGCACGAACACAGCTCTGAAAGATTGTTAAGAGATTTAAACAAGACCCTCAAATCCATCTTAAAGAGTGATTATCTAGTTACTGATGATTAGTTTAAGCTCACAAGAAATGAGACTGAACAGGCCTCAGGAGAAGGCACGATTTAATATTCGGAAACTCACTCGCATATTGAGAAGAACTGATTATGTTCTTGTTTTGCTGGGTCTCACGCTCCAGAGTGACTGTAAATTTAGCACTCACGCAAAGCTGAAGCTAATGAAAGCAAACAAATGCCTACACATTCTGCGAACTTTCAGGAAAGAACGCTATAGTCAACGAGAAATAAACCATGTCTTTAGATCTATTGTTTTACCAATTTTGACGTTGGGCCTTCCTGTGTATGGAACCTTTGAATCAGACCTTAAGCAAATCCAGCGCTTCTTAGATAAATGTTACAAGCAGCGATATAGTTCCTGTCACTTCATTATTTCAAGCCTTTTTGGACACAGGACAGAAAAAAATTTTTATAAGATGATCTCACTGGGCTCGCACACGCAGCCCCTAAACACATCATTCCTGAAGAGGAAAATACCCCATATAATCTAAGTAGGAAAGGGTGCTTTTGCCCCAGAGTTAATACCCAACACTTCAAATCCACGTTTGTAAGTAGGTGTATTTTTAAGTACAGATTAGTTTAGTTTTAAATATTGTAACATAGGATATCTGTTTTTATCCTTTGAACTGATATAAAGACTATATTGTATTACTATATCCAAGGCTATAAATAGAACGAATTACTAGTTGCAATAATTCTGAGTTCCAAAATTTTGAATTGTCAAACAAACATTACAGGGGTTGTTCCTTAATGAACACTCTGAAAGGATATTTAGGAGGCCATGTTCACATTGCCATTTTACAGGAAAATTTTGTGCCAAAAGTTACGCAAATAAGGACAATAAGGTAGGGGCGTATCAAATAACGGCGAATTATGCGATTACCTCGGTCTGTATATTATGAGATCTAATGCTCCTAATTAACTCATTCTGTATATTGTACGATTTAACGCCGTTAGTTAATGGCGTAAAATCGTACACTAAATATGATACCGGCGATATACAACACAAATACTTAGTACAAGAAATAACGCCATAACTAAGTATAGTAAACAAATAACTTGCAAAAGAGCTACTTAATAGTTTTCAGATCTAAGACTGTCTTCTTATCTCGAAATCCAAAGATCCAATGCCATATGGCTGTGTTCCCAGTCTTATGTGAGAGTAATTGTTTTCTGATCCTTCAAGATCTTTCTGATAGGAGACGTATTATATTTCATTTTAGGGCCCCGCGTACTGTCATCTGTCACGCGCGGTTTGCGCAGCCAAAACCTTCATTGTGCAGGTTTTTCTTTGGTTGTGCGTTTCCGAGACTCCAAATTTCCGTTTTGGATTCGCACCTTTTCATTAAAGAAGGCGTATCCCAACAAAACAAATTCCTTTTCTTGACATTAGACCAACATACCACATCGTATCGACCCACGAACCGCTGTTGTATTCGTTTGTATCGTGGTGAGCTCTATCATATACAGTATGGCGTTGTTATGGTATATATGTGTGGCTCTTCTGCTAGCCGGGGTAACTAGTGCTTTGACTGGAATTCGCCTAAGAGGAGGGAAGCATCTCTATGAAGGTCGGATTGAAGTTGAGCACGAAGGACAGTGGAAAGCAATATGTGATCATGGATGGAACAAAAACGCAGCTAGAGTGGTTTGCCGAATGCTTGGGTACCCAGACATGCTGCGCTACACAAAGGGGTTAGTTACACAGGTACCTTCCATTTAAACTATCTGCGGGTTTGTTATTACTCACTTCATACAAAGATTCAATTCCGAAATATTTCGTGGTTTTCAGTAGTGCTTGCAAAAAATTGCCCTTGTTGGGTAAGTTCTGCTGACATCATCAACGCTGGCTGAAGAGGCTATGCTTGCACTTCACATCCCAGCGAATCGAATTTCGATTGATCGTGTCGACACCTTATAACGTGTCTCGTATTAATTTAGACTTCTTACAGTATTCTATTTCTCTATTTTGTGTTTCAAATGTACAAAATCTTTCTGCACTATTACCCTCGCCTCCTCGAACCTTCTCCTTGCAGTGAATCTACTGTCAGTATCAACTATATTATAGAAATTATACAGTTTCTTGAAGGTTCTGTCCTCAGTCGACGAGACTGAAAAGTATCTCGCCATTCACCGCTAGGTCGTAGAAGTCGAATTATCAAGTTGTCAGTCAGAATTGGTTTTCTCCGTGACGCGTTGTTAGCTACAAGTTGTTACATAATGTAGTAGATAAGCAGGCAATAGCATATAAACCCAGCGTGTAGATAAATTATCGTTCATCACAAGGCCACGTGCACCTTAAGTTTTTCTTCACCTTCTTGTTCTTGGATTACGTTAGTATCTCGCACACTTTTGGCTTACATTCCTATTTAACTAGTACATTAATATCTCACATCATAAGCGATAGGAACAATTACCCCATTGTTCTAATTAAGTACATCAAGCCTCTCTGAAGAGTCAAACAATTATGGCATCGCTCACAGTCTCATCTTCTCCTCGGATCGTGATTTACTTCTCTACGGATGGATTAAGTCAAGGTTTATCTTTTTGTTCTTTTATTATCAGTGGAACCACAAAAAGTCTTTGAAATACTTTTAAGATATAAGTAGAGATAAATGCCCCTTTCGATTCCCCAAGAGAGAAAAAAGAGCCATGCTTTGTACTGCCCAGCTTTTGTCAATTTCTCTGTTTAGTCGGTCATAATGTGCTTTACGTTTTCGTCAATTCAAGTGAATGTGGCGTGAACAAAATTGTCACTGAAATGTCTTAATCGCACTATGATATGAACCCAAACCTTTGCTTTTTAAAAGACCCACAACAATTTATCATTGGTGACGTAATTTTTCCTTTGACCCCTTACAGATCATAGGTAAGAACAAATCGTCCAAGAAATCAGTGTTCTTACAATTTTATATGAAATTTCGCCGATAGAATGGACAAAGCAAATTTCGGTCTTCAATGTACTCCTATCCGCTGCTCAAAGATAGCATGTGATGTCTATGTCATTATGACCTGCCATGAAGTATTGTCTCCCCCGCTCCTCCCCCCCCCCCCGAGGAGAAACGGGGGGAGGGTACGGCTACACATGGGCTTAGAGTAGGAATCCATTTTCCACCTGCTGGGTCCTTTTCTTTTTCCGGCCGGCAATTCCGGAAATAAACCATGCTTTTCCATGACAATGGTACGAAATGTGCCAACTTTTTTCATTGTTTTATTGTTCGAAACTATAACTCGAAAGTTCCGTTCTTAATTGGATATGTTAGAACTCGGAAGTACGCCAATACTTTTACCTCCGCAAAAATTCCCTTGAAAGAAGATTCAGTGACGTTTTTCTTCCTTTGTCAACGCGCCAGGGATATGTATATGCCGGAATTCCGTTTCTTAAAATTTGTTTGTAAGAAAATAATTGTTGGAAGCTTTCTTTCAGCTTTCACATCTATCATTTAATTGTTGAAAAAGAAGGAGTAGGGGCCGGTGCCAAGAGGGCACGAGCGCGGGCTCATTTTCCAAACAGCGGCTGATTTTCGGGCCCACAAACCAGATTTTGAACGGCTCTTTGTATGTTTGCCTTACTTTGTTTTGAAGGCAATGGCAGCAATGCAGGAATAAAGCATCTACCAAAATGAAGCATTAGTTTTATGACCAATTTTTCGCGTGCAAGCTGCCTTTTTTAGTGGTTTTAAAAATATCGTTTTGAAAGGAACTGTGTTTTTCTGAACAGTCTATTAGCGCCTTAGAAGATTTCGCGGAATTGTCTTCTTATCAGACGGATGGTAGAAAGCACTATCTTTTTTTTTTTAACTCTAGCGCCATTCATTATTTGAAGTGTCAAGCTTAGGCAATGGAGCACCAATTAGGAGAAGTCGTATTATTGAGCCATGATAAGTAAAACAGATGGAATCCATGAAAGGCTAATCAGCGAACAGAATAATTATCACGGGCATCAATTGCCGAAGGTATTTATCTAACACCTTACCTAGTTCGCTTGATCTGAAACGTCATTCTCTGAAAGTGTCTCATCTAATCACTTCCATTCTTAAGAAAAGACAGATTTGGCCAGATAACTTACGACTACTGGTTAGACGACATCAGTTGTCGAGGAGATGAAGAGTCCATTGAGCAATGCGAACACAGGGACTGGGGAGAACACAACTGCCGCAGATATAATCAAGCTGGTGTCGTTTGTAAACTGCATTTGAGTGAGAGCGTAACTTTTGCGGAGCCGGCAAAATCCATGAGTGAGGTAGGGCATAATCACAGTTTTATATAATGCTCAGTGCTAATTATAGATGGACCAAGGTTCTAAATTAATTGGCTCCGAATAACCAAGTGTTTTGGGTGGTGTGTTCTTAACAGTTTACAGCCTAACATTAGAATCCAGTTTCTCTCCACTGTTCTCTAAAGTGCTGACAAGGAGAATAGGTTTAGCAATCAAGAGCTTCTTCCTTAGTTGGTGATCATTTCCTTTGTTCTCGTGATCTTAATATGGGTCTAATGTGTGATTCGGGGGTGACTTTGTAGGGAAATTATAGATGCCAGTCAATCCAAGGGGTTCTAAGGGTTTAAGTGCTGTCTTCTTAAGAGAAGCAAACTTGGCGATGGGCACTTACAAACTGTTTACTTTCAACAGTAATTAAAGTTTCTCTATGTATACGGGTAGCAACTCATCATATGCTCATCGCAGGTTTTGAGCATGAAAGTCAGGTTACAAGGCCCAATTGTTGATGACTACATATCAGAAGGTGTCGTCCAAGTAGAGCATGAGGGAAAGTGGGGTTATATTTGTCCTTCTCAATGGACTCAGCTCAACTCGTACGTACTGTGCGGTCAACTGGGATTTCCTAACGCTGAGAAACTTGAGTCCCATACAGAAACCATCCAAGATGTGGAGCCCGTCTATTGGCTAGACCAGGTGACGTGCAAAGGATGGGAGGCATCGATTGTATCATGTGACAATAACCATGACCTCACACCTAAGCAGTGTGAGGGGGGAGGGGCAGTGAGAATTGAATGTACCAGGAGACGAGAAGACAAGGTTAGTTGATCACAGCACTTTACTGTAGATGGTCAGCTCATGGTTATTCAGCCAATTATGCGACTTTCGTGATTAAGAGCTGGAAATTGTCAGCCTCATTTTACAGGGTATCTCATCCTCTTCCCCCGCGATTGAGTTGGAAGAAGGAAGAGTCTGGAAACTAGGTTACGTAATCGAGTGTGTGCGCCATGGACAAAGACGTAGTTTTGAAAAAACAAACGTTAGGTATGGAAATCTCCAATTTATTATATGGGTCACGGGAGGGTCTCAAGAAAAGTTTTCCGTTGGAGAGCCCTGTGCAATGTTAACCATCATTTGTTAAAAGTGAGGTCATGATACATATTTTTATCGTCAAGCCACTCTCCATTCGCCTTCGAAGTGGTGCCCAGATGTCCGAAGGGCGCGTGGAGATCAAGTACAAACAGTCTTGGGGAACTGTGTGCGATGATCACTGGACTCTGAAGGAAGCACATATTGTCTGCAGGTCATTGGGATTCGGTTCTGCGGCAGCAGCAACAAGGGCGGCGCATTATGGCAAGGGTGTGGGAAAGGTAAGTCATTGATTTTACCTTTACTAATTACTGACCCCGTAAATCACGTGTGTTAGTTTTAAGAATTGCACTCTTGGATGAAGAGGGAATGTATTGTTACGAGGATCGAATTATTTTTACTGAATCTGTCACGCAATCTCAGACTTTTCTAGAATTATCTGTAATGTTCCAGAAACTTCTTTCATGTGATTCAGCAGTTTCCAAAAATAGTACAACTTGTAATACGCTACAAATAGTAATAGAACATTCTAGATAACTAAAGTAAATGTATAAAAGCTGGCTTGTGAGAAGTACAAAGGAGATTTGCCCGAGGGCTTACCCTCGTGGCTTGCTGACTGAACTTGTGGAAGCTATGATATGACGAGGCTATGACCTTTTGACCTTGCGATATCCGGAGAGAAGAAAGAAATGAAGAAGACGATAGTCGAGAGAGGAAGAAGATAGAGAATACAGAGTTTACTATGGAGTCCTCCGGAAGAATTTGTGTACAAGGAAAGAATGCGATAAATCAAGAAAGCCAAGCGCTGTGGTCTTCAGTCGGCGGATGTTGGAATTGGAAGTTGATCAAGACGACGAACACTTACACGGCATGAAGGATTGTAAGCCTGCTTTATGAACTGCTGAACTTAATCTTTAACCTAAGTAAATTAGACAATGTAAAACTAATTAAATAATAGTTAAAATGGGTAACTGCTTGTTGTTACATTTTTGTTGCGTGCCGTATATCGTACTCGGGAGTCTATTTTCATATATGCTTTGTTAGCGGACATTTGTTGGTCATTCGTGCACGTAACAGTATGCAACGGAGCCGAAGTGTTTTGACGGACCATCGTTTTTCCCGGTGTTATGAGCGCAAAGAGACTATGAGCATTGTTTAAGTAGGTTGTTGAGCCACTGCAGGCTACTCTCTGGCCCCGTCGGCAGTTTCCCTCAGATTTCGTTTGCAGTTACACTCCTTGGCGAGAGTACAAGTTTTGTAGGAGTTAATGTTTGTCCCTAAACCACACCACAATTACTCGACACGAGATTAAT
This sequence comes from Stylophora pistillata, assembly GCF_964205215.1. Taxonomy (NCBI): domain Eukaryota; kingdom Metazoa; phylum Cnidaria; class Anthozoa; order Scleractinia; family Pocilloporidae; genus Stylophora; species Stylophora pistillata. The sequence goes on along the minus strand of NC_142519.1, from coordinate 32,856,321 downwards.
CGCGAGAGAGTGAATGTTAGAGTCAACTAAATTATTTTGAATGATTGGGGTCTTTAAGGTTGTAACAATTCAAATCTTTGAAAGGAGTGAATTGCTCGTAAGCATAAACAATAACAACAACAGAAACAACAAGGACACCAAAGAAGTAAATTTGAACGGTCCCTTCTACATCGTACGTGATTTCCAGGAAATATCCTCAATTCATGAGGAGTCAATTAGGGGACTATTTTCAGGAAAAAAGATATTTTATGACGTGTACTGTGTTTTATGTTACAGATTATGCTCGATGACGTTCACTGCAAAGGAAGTGAGCGTAGTATAACTGAGTGTCGTCATCATGGCTGGTACAAAACAAATTGTGATCATTATGAAGATGCAGGCGTCAAGTGCCACGCCCCAGAGCTTCAAGGTCACCAGGTAAACAGTTTCCGTACCACTCAATGGAAGTTTGCTGAGCTAAGAAAGCAACTCTTAGGCAACTGCCTTTTGGAATAACGATACCCCTAATTGTTAAACTTTTGGTTCGTTACGAAATCATGCATCGCAAACGAAGCACCCAAAAGTCATTCCTGAAAAATGGCCTCTATTAGGATTACCCCATTTCTGTGTAAATTCAACATATATAAAAATAAATCGAGGAATTAACGACTTCGAATAAACCGCGATTGTTATCTAATGAAAATATAGAAGTAAGCGAATCCCTTATAGACAAGAATCTACTTGAGATCTCAAGATTACATTGATAGGTATGTATTGTTAACATCCGGCCTTTTTCTTCTGGCTCATGCAACTCACTGACTTGGTGTGATTTTGGAAGTTTTAAATTCGCTGGCTATTCTAAGTCAGCTCCAATTTATTTGATATTTTTCATATACCCTAGAATAAAACGACAAACGAAGCCCTTTGGCTGTCGTAAACTAATTTTTGTCCAAACGAGGCTTGAATGTTCTTCTTTAAACAGATCAGGCTTAGTGGTGGTGGTAACCCTACCGAGGGTCGAGTTGAAGTCTTCCATGATGGCAAATGGGGAACCGTTTGTGCTGATGGATGGGGAATAGAAGAAGCCATGACAGTTTGCCGACAGTTGAATCTTGGATTTGCTAGCAAGGCTGTGGTCGAAGATAACTTTGGGGGAGAAGTTCTTCAAGTGATTTTATCTGGAGTTCAATGTCGTGTAGACGCGATATCTATTTACAAGTGCGAGCATGACGAGTTAGAGAATACCACATGCAGCAGCAAGGGCAAAGTAGCTGGGGTTGTTTGTGTTGACGGTAAGACGAGGATAATGAAGTGTTGTGAAGTACTTCAGTAGTTAGTTAAGTTTTAGTTTTTTATGGTTAAAATTTAGTCAAGATTTGAATTCAAAGTCCAAAGATATTTGGGTTTTAGCTATCGAGGCGAGTTTCCTGATTGTGACCGTCTCAGCTAACTTCCATTGGTGGACGTGTTTAGTTTGTCCACTGACCCTGCCAAGGACCCTCACTAAAGTTCATGTTGTGGCCTTGGCGGTCAAAGGTTTACGGTTTGAATGGAAGCATTAGTGCGTTGTTTTTACATTTGTGAGTTTTTTGTGAGTGTTTGGGTTGTCGTTCTGACCACAAATGTTTAATTTCCAAGGTCAGTGCGTGGTGGCCGCGTGCGCACTCATGCCTACCGCTAGTGAATACAAAAGCGCGTACTACACGGTTCGTAATTAGTGTCGATCAGAGTAAGAGTCACGTGACCAGTGTAACTCAGAGGATGTAAGAATCTATCAGTCAGTCAGAGTCAGAATTGTTAAAGAGAAGAGACGTCAGTAAGAGAAATGAATTTGCTGCACGTAGAATTGCATCACAGGACAAAGATTAAATAAGACTTGAAGACTATGCATGGTGAGCTCTGCAGTTAGCTTCCCCAAAACAAGCGATAGCGGAAGGATCATTATTCAAGGAATTCCATCTTTTGACACAACCTCCTCGCCACACAGAAACGTATTCCTTTATACAGATATCGAAGAATCTGATAGAAAAAGCCAAAGAATGCCCTCAACCAATAAGGTTGAGGTTTTAAAAAGGCTAATGCGGTGTTGATGCCATTTTGAATTCTGCGTTGTTAGTTTTCATGATCCAACAAGCATTTGATGCTAAGAATGCACCAAACGCCTTTTTCCATATTCCTCCACAGCCCTTCCTGATATAGTGCCTGACGTGGAACTGCTACGAAAAGACATAAAGATGCAGAGTATTCCATTGGAATACTTGAGGTGCCCTCTAGAAGAGAACTGTCTTTCAGAATCCGCTAATAATGTCAGGTAAAAAGTAAACTTAATCAAGTTGAAAAAAACAAAAACAAAACAAGCAAACAAACAAACAAACAAAAAGGTTTTGTCTAAATCATTGCCTGCTTTCAAACAAGAGAAACCAGAGGACATTTACATAAGATGATAAAGGCTCTGAAAACTGTTCCCTTTAATGAGGGGAAGGGAAATGGCACCGATAGTGAAGATATTATCAGAGAACTTAAGCAGAGAAGATTTTGAGACGCGGACGGCAATCGAAAGAAAAGCTAATTCTGAAAACAAACTACACACGTGATTCATTCTCAATTCAAGGTGAACCATGAGTTAAAGTTTCCCTTAGTTCTGAGACAAACGACCTGTCTGACAGGCAACTTGCTACTTAATAGGGAAACTAAATTAATTTCATTTGTGTCACTAATAAATGAACTTCCCTCTTCCATTAAGATGTATAGATGAAACTGATTGAGTTTCCATTTGTTATCCTCAAATTTCAGAAATACAAGATACCACTCAAGGCGTCTCTTGAGATTCAGTGTCAAAACTGAAAATCAAGGATTGGCAGATTTCAGACCGAAGTTTCCTAAGTCTGAGTGGCAGTGGCACAAGTGTCATAAGCATTATCACTCTATGGAGACCTTTACTACTTATGATCTCATCGGTAAGTTAAACCTATTAACTCACGCGATCTCAAGGGTAATTCTCCTCCCTGACTGCTATACAATTCTTATGACGTTAGTTCGGAGAATTTGGTATTGGATCAACTAATGGTTTCCTAATTGATATTTTTCTCTCTTCTCATACTTGTCTGCTTGATATTGAACTGATACTGTTTAGAGTAAATGGTCACTCATGGGAGTTTAAGGGTTAATTGAAAAGTTCCCGAGGGTTTTGAATCCAGCAATTTGTTGGGAATTTCTCTCGTGGCCTCAAGCTATATCTAAGACTATGAGCACAAAGGCTAAAATCTAAATAAGTTGATTTTTTTTTTTAAGATGTTTGTTTTTATAATTCTAATTTTCAAATTATGCTTTCGCCAATTTGTTGCGAAAAGGTAGTTTTTAAAAGAATTGTAACTGATTCTTGTAGAGTATTAGAGTTAATGTTATATTTAATTCCCTAAGGTAAAGAATCAGGAGAAAAAGTTGCTCAAGGCCACAAGGCTAGCTTTTGCCTTGAGGACACAAAGTGTGATCCCGGATATGACAAGATATTTAACTGTTCTGAGGAAGGTGGTCAGGGGATTTCTCCGGGCTGTTACGACATTTACAACTGGAAAATTGACTGCCAGTGGGTGGACTGCTCAGATTTCTCACACGGAACATTTTATTTGCGAGTTCATCTGAACCCTGGCAACCAAGTGGCTGAATCAGATTTCAGAAACAACGTGGCGAAGTGTTCTGTGTATGACTATGGAAATTATATCGTCACAAGCAAGTGCAGGATCGGTGAGTCGTTCACAGCTTACATTGCTTTGAAGTGATGTAGAAATCAGTCGACATGTCTCGACATTAGAGAAATTCTAAAAAATTCTTAGTTCGTGAACTTACAGAGAGCAATATATTAACAGCTAATGAAATGCTCTTTAACCTTAAACAGGAAAATTGCACTTTAAAGAGCTCGTTTAAAGTTACATGTAAACGCGATCTAATATCGCGGGTAAGGCTTATTGACTACAGTCAAACGTCAATGGCAACCCTCTCCTCAGGTGGTTTGCAACCAGTAAGCTAACAGAACCTTCCTCTTAATTCATGTGTCACACGTAATAAGACGCAGTTTTAAACCTTAGAGAAATACGTTCTGAAACAGGCCTAAAAAACACGATGGTACTTGGATCCTGAAAATTTAGTATTTAAAATTTTGAGGCTTTGACCACGGCAACTAACGTAATCTGCATCAAAGTTGAGAGAACGAAGCGGGGATTTGTTGAAGGGGTTCATTGAGCAACGACTTCTACAGGGATGCCACCCCTCCGTCACAAGTGATCTTGCCGTGATCACGATCATTAAACGCCCACAGAACCGCCAGCTGCGCTGGTTGTTTCTACGGTTACTAACGTCAGCAAAGAAACTTCTGTGAAGACTACGACCCTTAGCAACTGATCAACAACCCCTTATTAACCAAGTGTGAGGGCTGTACTGGGGAGTTTTGGTTCGAGGTCGAGGCAGTGCTGAGCGAGCACAGCCAGGTCTGAATGACGAACGACTTTGACCTAATATTGCCCAGTACGGCTCGAGCAAGCGGGGTTGGTAAGTAGTTTATTATGTGGAACTTGGGCCAAACTTGTTTACTTTGAATTTTCCAACTTTTGAGAACAAAAATACACGACTTATTGCCGTTTTCGTGGGAACAGCCTGCCTGGAAAAATCCAGACCAAGTAAGAACCAATCAGAACGCTCAGATTTATCTCAAGACTACCTTGTCATAAATTAAAAAGTGATATCGTGCAGGGTGCAGCAGGTAGCAAAGAATCTGTACTTTTTCAGTTTATGATGGGGTGAATTATTTCTTTCCTATTATGTTTCCTAGAGGATTGTGACAGTGGTGTGGACACCCATGGCGGGAATTCAGCCGGAAATTGCTGTGTTTTTCCATTCCTGTACAAACGTAAACTGTACCACGACTGTACAATGGACGGCTTCACATTGAAATGGTGCTCAACCACGTTTGACTTCAAAAAAGATGGCAAGTGGGGACTGTGCTATAACTAGGTTAGTTGCTTCCTTCCCGCGTCGTCTCTCGCTTTATCTTCCAATGACTTTTAAACAAAAGATCAAGCAGATGACAGTTGCAAAACCTGAGAAGTCACAATTACACGCTCCGAGTGTAATCAGATTCTTATGTGCACTCGACAACCTTCCTTTCCAGGCCACAGAAACTTTCATATCTGAAGTTAATTTGTAAACTATGCTACTCGGTATGTCACTGCCTCTCTGCTTGGGCCTACAACGGTCCATAGAGCTTGCTTTTGTTTCATTATATACTACAAGGTAATTTTTTTGTTTTTCTGTTTCTTTTTGGATTACAGGTCAGCCATGGAGTGGGCAATCTTTTTCTATTCTTTGTTATGAGGCTTTAACGCATCTGCAAATCTTCACCATTTAATAAACGCTTTCCAAGTTTTCACCAATCGTATTTAGACGTATTTCTAAATTTCCTTGAGTACGTTCTTTGATTTTCAAAGCTCAATGTATACAAAAGATGCTTTAGTAAATTTTAAGAATTGGCGTTCTTACCGACATTTTACTCCATGAACAACGAGCACTTACGTTGTACCAAATTCTAGGTTACAATCAGTTGTTGTTTTTTTATCAATTATGACCACACAAACAACACTACTTACATCAACTACATTAAGGATACCGACACGGAGTTCTCTACGTACACTGCGTTACAATACTTACATTATGGTACTTGCAGTACTCTTACGATGTAATTAATATTCATGCTACTTACATTTTTCTACTTACACCACTTACAAAGTGATACTGCAAACAAACAGACATATTTCGAGGCACCTTTTTCACGAAAAAGGGGGATTTTACCAGCCAACTTATGGACTAGAAATGTGACAAGTGTCTTAGAAACTACAATAGAAAGAAATGTCAAGAGTATCGTGCGTGAAGAGAAAGATGCTCAACAAGTTTCTAGTTTTAGCATCAAATGAGATACCGAGTAACGTTGGAGATTGGACATAAGGTACCATAGCTTTTACAGTGGCTTTACAAGCCTTGCACGAAATATCTCTCATCAAAGGAAGGAAAAGAAGTCCTCTCCAATTCGACGATTTTTCAACTACGTCTTGTTAAACATACATTGTGGTTTTTTTACAATCTTAATGGTATACTAAAGTGTTTAGTAAGAACTCTCAGCTTTGAATTAATAGTATCCCAGTCCATGTAAACTAACTCGAGGAAGCGGCTTGATGTCTCAGTAAGTTGGAAGGCGGATCTACCATGAAACACGCGGTTGTTATTGAACGATATCACATCACCAGGCACCATTTTATATTCTATTTGATTAGCAGGACCTCTAAGAATTCTTCCATACTTGAGGTAAGCCTCGTACAGTTCCACAGCTTTCTCCGGGGAGAGATACGTGAAGGGGTCGCGTGCAGGATCGTTTAAGGCCAGTCGGCTCAATTTACCATTATCATCCAACCTGCAACAAAGGTGTCTTACTTGTATGAAGGGATCAGGTGACGTGGCTATCTACTGTCAACTGTTCAATTCACTAGTTTATCCATCTAACAGGTTGAAAAATTATTACTCCTGATATCAGAGAAAACATACAGAGCTCCTCGGGTTCGTCTTTCGAAAAGACGGTCTCTTAAGGAATCTTGTTCAGGTCACCAGGACATTATCGATCTGCGACACCAAGGTCGGTGGCCCGTAAGGTATATTTTTGAATACATAATCAACGATTCAGAGGACTTTAGAGCCACCTGACATTCTACACTAACTTAAAGTGGCTCTGACCCATTTCAACAGCAAACTTACTCTATTGTGGCATGAGAGGATTTCATGTGAAATTCACCAAACACGTCCTTGCCGCGGTCACTGAATTGAATTGGAGTGGTAGACAACAGCTTGAAAGACTCTGGGTCACTTTCTTTCAACTGCTTTGCGGCGTAAAATCCGTCGGCAAACTGATTGGCGCCACCTTGGCTCGATACTTGCTCGATACAGTGAAGAAGTTGTACCTTGACAAAACGCAAAATGTAGCTAAATACAGGGTTCCGTGGATGCTTTTCCCGCTCGCATTTAACCGAAAAAAAAAAATGACGAAACTCGACGGACGCGATAAGGTTCAAGAGATAAATCGAAGGCGACTGGCTTCTCGCGCCGTTGAAATTAAGAAAGTTTAACTCGGTATTATATTTAGCTTTTGACCTCCCAGAAGCAGACTGGAGCTGGATACCTTCGCCTGGGATAAACTAACGTTACAAATTTCCATCTTCTTCCCTTTTTCATTTTATATACTTACCCCGGGTTGATAATCCAAATAAGGCAAGTCACCGTGAAGAGGAATGTCGTCTGTGGTATAAGCCACGTTGTTTGCGTCAAACTTGGCCCGTACGTCGGTGCTATGACTGCAAGTTAGAAGTTATACTTGCCTTGAGGGTTATAATCAGACGACATTACCTTAGAGCAACCCTTAGAATAGGAAACACTAACATTTGGTCAGTACTTACGAACTACAATTTTATCAGCCATCATAGTCGCAGCTAGTAAGTATTACGCTTGTTGCCAAAGACTATATTGATTAGAGACGTTAAAAAACTGGGTCCGGGTATTTTCTTCTCTCACCCAGTGAGTAGGGATCTCTTCATATGGTGGAATACACGAGCCGTAAAGATCTGTTTTGTAATATACATGCATTACTGTGAAGATAAATCTGGAAGTGTGCAAACAAAAGCAGAATTTGTCTCTTAATAAAATCGAACGGATTGCATCTTTTGGTCAGTCAACGTCGGTAAGTTCAAAATGTTAGAAGTTTTACTTTCAACGACTTTGAAAGTTATTCCCCAATATATAGCGAAGTCAGCAGCTGAATGAATTGTTTGTTTGAGTGGAGCAAAATTTATTGAGAACACTTCTGAATCTTCAATTCTTTGAGGATTTTTTTCCAAATTATTCTTTTTTCCCTAATTTCTTGCTGTCCTGGGCTCTCTAGGGTTCCAATTCAGATAACTATATATGCCAAGGTAGAGTCTACCTTGGCATAAAGTGCTCAATGCTGTGGTGGCAGAGCTAAGTATATATAAGTTAAAGAATTAAAGAGGACGCATGGATTCTCTCTGACTCTGAGTTTCGCGCCTAAGCGCTCGTCAGACAGAAAAGTTCTGTCTGACGAGCGCTTAGGCGCGAAACTCAGAGTCTGTCGTGTTCCCAGCACGGCAGACACGGGGTGTAGTGTAATTGGGTTCGCCAGGTTAACCATAGTGAAGTACAGGACGAACAGCAGACTCTTACACACGTTTATTGGACTAAATCATGTAATCAGGCTAGCCGACTTGTTACAACACTTGCGGTGAAAACTAAAAAAGAACGCACGCTTTGTCTAAGCTAAGGCCACGTGCTAAATTACAAATCAGACGACAGAAAACACAACTAAAAACTATTAGGAACTCAACGATCGTGACTTACGTCTGATCTTGACTCCGGGGATGAGAAAGCTCCAAGTCAAAAAAACTCCGAAAGACTCCTACAAAACTCCTCTTTGCTCCAGGGATAACTCCTTAAAACTTAAATGTTCGCGTGAAAAAAGGCCTAATATACTTCTATGACGTAAAGGAAACTAAACTGAAACAACTCTTTGTACGGCTAGCCAAAAAGGATATTTTATAATCACGTAATCAAAACGAAACAAGGCTACATTTTAAGAAAACAAATGGTCATAAAATGTTCTAAAGCGTTCTTTGTACAGCAACGTGACAGAGTCACAGAGAATCAATGCGTCCTCTTTAATTCTTTAACTTATGTATATATGTACAGGTACAATGAATATATGAAGTTCATATATATTTTGAACTGCGGTTTTAGATATGTATGATGCACGATCCTCGCAGTAGAGTGCGCTATTTATGCAATAGCGAAAATCAGACCTGAAAAAAATCAGGCCTGTACGGGATTTCGAACCACTGACCTCTGCGATACTAGTGCAGCGCTCTACCAATTGAGCTAACAAGCCAACTGGGCGCAGGCCTGATTTTTTTTTCAGTTCTGATTTTCGCTATTGCATAAATAGCGCTCTCTACTGCGAGGATCATGCATCATACATATCTTCAACCGCAGTTCAAAATATATATGAACTTCATATATTCATTGTACCTGATTTATCATCACGGGTTTATTACGAATCAACTTAACGGCCTGCTCCCAGTTGGCTTGTTAGCTCAATTGGTAGAGCGCTGCACTAGTATCGCAGAGGTCAGTGGTTCGAATCCCGTACAGGCCTGATTTTTTTCAGGTCTGATTTTCGCTATTGCATAAATAGCACTATCTACTGTGAAGGATCGTGCATCATACGTATTTAATACCGCAGTTCAAAATATATGAACTTCATATATTCATTGTATCTGATTTATCATCACGGGTTTATTACGAATCAACTTAACGGCCTGCTCCCAGTTGGCTTGTTAGCTTAATTAGTAGAGCGCTACACTAGTATCGCAGAGGTCAGTGGTTCGAATCCCGTACAGGCCTGATTTTTTTTCAGGTCTGATTTTCGCTATTGCATAAATAGCGCTCTCTACTGCGAGGATCGTGCATCATACATACATATATATACACATAGATACACATACATACATACATACATACATACATACATACATACATGCATGCATGCATGCATGCATGCGTACGTACGTACGTACGTACATACATACATACAAATGTCCGTACGTACGTACATACATACATACGTACATGAATACATACGTACATACGTACATACATACATACATACATACATATATATATTTATATACAAAGGAAAAAAAAAGGAAAAAAACACCTACACCTACCCGTAATGGGTGGTTTTTGAAAATCCAACTCTACTGCACAATTTAAAGCATTCACCAGTCTGCAGCGGAGTGTTTGTTACAAGTGCAACTCCTAAGCTATGAAGTGAATAAAGCCACTCGTACAGTTTGTGGTCATCTTCCATCACCTCATGAAAGTCATGACGAGGTATCTTGCCTTGAAGCTAAAACAGAGTCAGTACCAGTAGTGTTGAATTGTAAGAAAAAACTGCCATGAAAATCAGTCAGCTATTGGAGAACTGTTCACCCCTTGGCTAACCTGCTGATTTCTACCGGAAGTTGCGGGGCATGCTGGGTTAAAAATTGGGGGGAACTAGCTCCAGTCTCCTTTGTAAAAAACACGCGCAGAAAAAATGGCGTCGGTTTGTTTTTATTGTTTGCTTGGTCATCCCCCAGGGAAAAATAACCTTTTTTCTTGTAGTGAAGCTTGAACACTGGGTTTAAATAGGCTTTATTATAATTTTAAAAGCGTAAAGCAGGTATACTACTTCCCAGCTTGAAGATAAATCGTTTAAATCACCAGCTCTGACAGAAGTTCGTTCGCGACCCCCGACTAGCCTGCGTACATCCGGTTATATTACCTGTAATAACCGTCGGAGTTTAGAATAAACGGCGGTTGAACTCAAGCTATCCCCGACTGAAGAACACAAAACCTTACATTACTAATAAAATTATAAAAAGGCGATGCTAACGGCGTGGTTTTTTTTCTTGAGATAGTTAACTGCAGTGTCGAACAAGATGCGCTTGTTTACATTTCCCAGCTATGATTTTAACAACACGCGCGACGATTCGCAAACAGTTTCATCACGAATTATAAATGACCTTTGAATCTGGCGGAAAGGTCGTGGCAGAGTTGCATCCCTGAGCAAAACATAAGGCTTAAGGGAGTTTGATATCACGTGTATTAACCCATAAAAATAGTTTGGGAAGTTAAAGTGCCACGTCGCGTGACCCCTACTGGCTTTAATACGATCACGTCATCACTAGATGCACAAAAAGTTTTAGAGGTTTGAGCATACTTCTCATCACGATGCCCAAGGTCTTCAATTGTTCCGACTGCAGAAACAATTACCAAACAGGTCGTGGATTAAGGAAACATTTTCAGACCCACCCAAGCCACAGGCGCGAAGAAAACGTAAGAAACCCACCGCTGCAAGCTGTTGCTGCAGCAAACAATTTCCTAGACGTCCCGCACCACCACCGCTCTGCGAGGCTTAAAGAACTTTTGAAACTTTTAACACCAGATGGATTTTCAACTGTTGGTTTTGTGTAGCATTGCGAGGCACGTGTCAACTTTCTCATTTCTCTTATCAAGAAGTAAGCTTACACAGGGCTCAGTTTCAGAAAGCAAGTAAAGAGGAGAATTGGAATCCCTTGTTAAGATGGTGGCGGAGGGTTACCCAGACTCGCTTCTTTATTGCTTGAAACAACAGTCAGTTTCTACCCTTTATTCCAAACCACATGGTGAAAGTATATCCCCAAATTATCACTCCAAGGAAAAAAATTTTGACTCCCGCAAAATGTAGAAAATGGGTTCATTTTATTGACGATTTAAACATGCCCCAATTAAGATCCACAAGAAAAAGCTGAGCTGGTCGACTTAATTATTTCACGTAAAGATGGAGAGTTTTTTAAGAGGGCACTCATGCCAGTCATTTTCAAGAAGAATTTCAATCATTTTGTCTAGTTTGCAGCTGAACTAGTAAGTAATTTTGACATTGGCTACACTAAATATCAAAACACAGTCCGAAATCAGCTTGGTAAAGAACTAGAACATGTTTTTGGAATCAATATCATGGTACCAAAAGATGACGTATGTGAAAAGCTCAAGGTACAAAAGGAGGCTCTGCAAGAAAGTTTGTCACTGACTTTTACTGAACACAATGGTGTTGTTGCAGCATACACAAATGTCAAAAACACTATGGAATGGCTACTTAGCAAAAAAACTCTACAGGAAACAATAATGGTCCCTAAAGAAAAATTACTTGTTTATCACTACATCGATGCATTGCCATGGATGCAGTGGAGTAAGTTCTTTACCGGAGAAACAGCAATAAGAGTCAAATTGGTGGAGCCCCACAACCTGTTAAGCTGCATTGTTACAGTGTGTTCTTGGTTAGGCCCAGATAACTACAACCATGTAAGTAATCTTGGACGACAAACCCTTCAACAGCTGTCCAGTTTGAAATCAGTTTATCACCCAATTCTGAAGAAGAACATAGAAGTCATTGTGCGTGGTGTTGCAGATGGCTGTCAACGAAGATCAATTACCGGAAGTTCTTCTGCCAGCTTCTGTTATCCGATTCCAGAGTCACCAGAACACCAAAAGCAACTTGGGGATATGAGAGTAATCTGTAATAAGCCTGTGTGGAAAGTAGAAATGACTGAGAAAGGAGAAGAACAGTACAAGACATGGTTGGGAAAGCGAGTGGATAATACTGAAAACAGGTTATTATTTGATTTAATGGCACTTTACTTTATTAAATTAATCATTGAATAAATTAAGCATTATTTTTTTAAACTTGAACCTTCCAAATACAGCACAGGCATGAATGATAATAGATATGTTTATACACTGTTCAACAGATACATAAATTCAGTACCCACACATCAATCATAGATAAAAACTAATGTTATTCAATGTGGAAAACTTTATTAAGAGGTTTTGCACTACATGTACGTGTGTTCTATTTGGAAAACACCCTTCTGGTAATTAAAATTAACAAAAAATGTTAAATATCATTTATGGCAGATGAGAATATGCAAAGAAGCACCTTGGTCAAACTGGACATCCTAATGCTTCTAAACTTGACCTGGTAAATTTCTACCTAGCATTGATGCACCAAGCTACAAGAGCTACAGAAACTATTGTACGAAGAATTGGCCAAGTAGCTGAGGCTCTCAAACAAAATAAAAAACAATGGTTTATAGAAGTACAGAAAGTTGCTCGCAAAGTTTGTCTAAGCAGTTATGATGTCACATTTGATGAAAATGCTGTTTTGGCCTTCTATGAAAAAGCGGAGGAACTTTTGAACAACTCTGGTTTTAGCCCTTTGGTCAGCGAAATATTGGTACGTTTTTGCAATGGCCTCAAAAAAATTTTCCAATGGATTTTAAACACTTCAAAAGAATTAACCAGACAGGAGTATGAATGCCAAGCAAGAGTTTTGTTAGGATTTCAATTTATCCTAATTTTTGGCTCTCAAACTGTTACTGCCACTGTGAAAGAACTTGTAGCTTACACTGGGTTTTATGTCGAGAAGGCTCTTAAAGATGCTGCCTTGAGTGGACTCCCTTTGACCTTGCACAATTTCAATGACAGCATCATGGAAACCAAACACAAGGAAGCCAAGCAAGGCAACTACATTTACAGTGGTGGGCGAGCGGGTGAAACAGGAAAGATAGACTATCAAAAATGAGTACTCACACAACAATTCTGTCATGAATGGGCATCTGTGGAGAACCGAGAGAAGAAAGGGTGCAACTACTCATCAGACTCTAAAGTCCACAAAAAGGAAAATGAGGATTTACCAAAACATCTAAAGAAAAAGAAAATGGTATGGAATATATAAGTAAATCTGTATAAATGTGACTAATGAAATAACGTTTTACCTCCATTCATTTTAAATAACTCCTAGACTACTATATACACTGTATATAGATATAGAAAGATATTTCTCAAGGCTGTGGTTGAAGAAAAATTATGAGAAACCCAAAAGTTCCTAACCATGGAATCCTGTGGGCCCAACACTCACGCCTATATGAAAAAAGTATTTTTTTCCCAGTCAACCAAAGACCAAAGTTAGTCGCATGTGGCACACGGGTACATCTAGTGGACAGCCCTACTTGTTGTGCATGTTGCTGTTTAGTTGAATAACATTGACACACTCAAAATGTTCATAATACCTGTGCTATTTTGTTTCAAACAGCACATTCCTTTTCAAGACACAACAAGAAAGTCAAGTCAAGATGAACAATCTTATGCTACTTATAGAACACAAACTGCTCCTGAAATCCAGGTACATGGAGGCATTATATAAAAGCACTAACATAACAAGTTCATCTAACAAATGTTGTTTTGACTTATTAATTCTGGTCAACATATCTAACAGTATTTATTCATTAAAGGCCAAAAATAATCTGTAAAGGAATCCTAAACCCCATATAAATACAGATCACATATAAACTAATGTAAATATACTAAAAATAATAAATTCGAAGAATAGATTAAGATGTGAAAGAATATTACATACTTAAAATCACTAAGTAAAATAATGTGTCATAGTACCTAGAAACAAATGATCGATTTCAGTGAACTGAGTTCTGTGATGGAGCTAGGAATTAGAACAGAGGTTAAAATCAGCTCATATTAACTTACCTCCGTTAATTGTTTCAGATGAAAGAATCAAATGATGACGGTGGTAGTTGTCTAAGTCCTTGGCCAAATATCGACTCCACATTAGCCCAACAGATGACACAAAACAATCTTCAGGCAGCAAAAACATATTTCCAGTCGTTCAACGCCATAGAAATTACAGTCGAAACAGCCAGACAGTTTGCTTCAACATCCAACAGTGGCACGGTGAATAGCTCAACAAACTTGAATAGTATCAAATCAACAGTTCAAAGTCTTAACATAACAAGAGCCGATCCAAGAGTAACACACGAGTTATTTACTATGAAGTTAAACTCAAGCAAACCACAACAGCCGGGCACATTTGTCATTGAACATCAAAAAGAAAAATCGGCCATCCTTCGAAGAAAATTCGTTATTCCATATGCAGACGTGCTAGGATTGCAAATAGATGACAGAAAAATTATTCTGGACACGTACAAAGACCCCAGGCATTTTACAACAAGAAAGACGAGTCCGGCCGACAGAGTTCAACAACATGGTCAGAATGCTCAAAAGGTTCCGATACGTCTGGGTCAGAGGAGAAGACTCGACTTGAAATTAACTACACCAGGCAAACAAAAGCGTGAGTACTTTAATTCAGTCCGACAGATATCTCCAGATGGCAGCCAACGGGGGAATACGAGAAAACTATCATCAGCAGAGGCAAGACATAATGGATCCTGAGGCATTCTTCCCCGTAGTTAAAAACCCCCAGACAGTACGCGCAGCACAGCTCGCCGTCTTAGAACTACTTAAACAGCCAGAAGGAAGTGATGTGACTTGGCTTATTAAAATGTTCGGTGGAATTCATCATCTTTTCAAGCAATCTTTAAGCCAGAGTAGTCCTGTTAGTTGCATCGACAAGGAAGAATGACCATGACACACGGTAAGAGTTTTATCTTGTCCCGGAGCTTTGAACAGCTATCCGCCGCTACATCAGCATAAATAACACATCTAACTTAAGACATTCGATGTCTTTAACCTTACTGGAGTATCACAAAATTCTCAACAAGCGAAACAAGATTAATGTCGAGCTAAACACGATAAAAGCCACAACAATTCACACACCACCTTTATTTCATTTCGCGAAGCGCTCTAGAATGAATGGACCCCCGAAGCTGTTTGCGAGTTGTGCACTGATTGGTTGAAATTTAAAGACCTGTCAAACAGAGATCAGCAGGAATGTTTGGTGACAAATATCTGAGCCAAATGGGTATTGACAGGAACTGCATCACGCGGCTACACAGCAAAACATCAGCTAGTGCATAGAAGCTCACTAACAGCATCACGCTGTTACATTAAAGCATCTCATGCATTAAAGCATCACATGCAGCCAACCAGCCTCCAAAGTGAGCATACCCACCAATTGACCCTTGCTCACCATAGAGTCTCCTGTAGCTCAGTGGTTAGAGCATCCGACTAGATCACGGAGGGTCGTGGGTTCAAATCCCATCTGGAAACTTGATTTTTTAAAAAACTGTTTATTTTCATCTTTACAACCTCCATTTGGCTCAGATATTTGTCACCAGACATTCCTGCTGATCTCTGTTTGACAGGTCTTCAAATTTCAACCAATCAGCATACGACTCGCAAACAGCTTCGGGGGGGTCCATTCATTCGAGAGCGCTTCGCGAAATGAAATAAACGTGGCATGTGAATTGTTGTGGCTTTTATCGTGTTTAGCTCTACATTAATTTTGTTTCACTTGTTGAGGATTTAGTGATACTCCAGTAAGGTTTAAAGACATCAAATGTCTTAAGTTAGACGTGTTATTTATGCTGATGTAGCGGCGGATAGCTGTTCAAAGCTCCGGGACAAGATAGCACTCTTACCGTGTGTCATGGTCATTCTTCCTTGTCGATACCCACTAATTGACCCTTGCTCACCATAGAGTCTCCTGTAGCTCAGTGGTTAGAGCATCTGACTAGATCACGGATGGTCGTGGGTTCAAATCCCATCTGGAAACTCGATTTTTTAAAAAATTGTTTATTTTCATCTTTACATGCTCACTTTGGAGGCTGGTTGGCTGCATGTGATGCTTTAATGCATGTGATGCTTTAATGTGACAGCGTGATGCTGTTAGTGAGCTTCTATGCGCTAGCTGATGTTTGGCTGTGTAGCCGCATGATGCGGTTCCAGTCAATACCCACTAATTGACCCTTGCTCACCATAGAGTCTCCTGTAGCTCAGTGGTTAGAGCATCTGACTAGATCACGGAGAGTCGTGGGTTCAAATCCCAACTGGAAACTCGATTTTTTAAAAAATGCAGGTTATACATTGGAACCACTTCTTTGGAACACCTCTTTTCATGGTCATAGGACAATTTCATTCAGGAGACAAACACTTTTGTATTTATGTTACCTCTATTGAATGGAGCTAAGATCTCTATTCAGGATAAAAGGTCACTTTATCTAGGTCCCAAGCCTTGTCTTAAAGCTCCATCTAGGAGGCACCTTAACCATTCAAATGTGCTTGGTGCACTCTAATTTGTGACTGGCAATGGGCCTTAAATCCACATGGTGTACTAGTGTGAATCCAGCACATAATGTTGCACAGATCTATGTCCATCATGTTTTTTTACATGACAACTTCAGCCAATTCCAAGCAAGAAGTTTTTTCTATTGTTAATTATTTTTAAGGATCAAGCCAAGCATGCTTGCAGTGGAACCTCAACCCAGGGTGCCCCTGAGTGGAGGTTCCACTGCATATTGCAGTTGTCTCAATGTAGTTTATCGTGCCCATGCCAAAAGGCTTCACAGGGTACTTGCCTAAGATTTATCTATCTACTCAAAATTTGGAGAAAGACTTATATCAGTATTTCCAATACAATTTATTGATAAAATGGGCATCACTGCAACCATTTTTAGTAACAGGCACATAAATAAAACAAATTGGGGTTGTTTTCTAGGGGGCTGTAACATTGCTATGGTAACCTAAACCCACCGAGAAAATGATCACAACTTACATTGTATCCAGAAATACAGTATTCATCCGTGTATAAGTCAACCCCCCATTTTCAAGGTCAAAAATCGGATTTTCATCATTTCTAATTAAAGAAAAATTCAGACTGAGAAATTTCCCCAATGGTTGATCTCTTATTTCTGAGAATGTATTGAAAACACGGTGAATTAGAAAAAACTGCAGAGCAAAATGTAACCATGTGCTGTGAAGTTTTGTAGCGCTTGTTTACATCACCACGATTCACGATTTAAGCATATACGAGCACTTCGATTTACTGGAGAAGAAATTTACCATATTTTGTAAATCGCTATGAAGATGAAATCTTCATGCATTTAAATAACCTTTATCTTAATGTTGAGTTTGAAAGGAGATTTAGTAGACCGAAGGAACACCGAAGAGCTTCGAAGGATCGCTTGATGAAAACACAGCCCTATCAGACGAGACCGCGCGAGAAAAAGGTCACTAAACTACTGTAAGCGTTCGATGACAATGAAAGTTCGGCACCGTAAACAGTAGCGAAGCTGTGAGGAAAAATGTCTGCTCTACAGATCAGAAGGTACAATAGAAATCAGCTCCAGTAGGCTTGTGTTCACGCCACATACAATTTATTATTCTAAACTTTTTCGTCGATGAAGAACGCGCTAAAAACTGACGAAACGAACACATCTAGAACTGGTTTTGTAAACTCGGTTTTCCTAATGGGCTTCAGGCAATTGTCATGCTAATTTATTGGATTGCTCGGGTTATAAGTCGGGGGTGATTTTTGGGCTGATTTTTCGGTCATAAAAAGTCAACTTAGACACGGATAAATAGGGTAAATGAGAAAATCTTAAATCTTTCCAGAAAAAAAAAAACGATGAAATTGACGGAGGCTAAGATCCATCAAATAATTGGAGATCAGACACAACTAAAGTTACCTTACGAAGGTTTTTTTTATGAAGAAAGCTGAAAGGACCGATATGGAGACTATTTTTCGACAAGCACAAATCGCATAAATACCTGTTCAGCGTTCCAAAAATTTACACCTTCCTTGTTCAGCACTGGGTCTTTTTTAGCTTCAGCTTCTTGTGACTTCTCAGCCAAGCGCCGGGAGTGAAGCCACCCAGAATCGAACACACTGACATGTTCATCTGGCCAAGTGACAGCAATTTGTTTACCGCTTTGTAAAACTTCCACTCGTTTTGGTTGGATGTCAATCCTCAACTGGCCTACTGTATCAAAACTTCGTTGCAGGGAAGACTCGTGGAAGCATTCAGGGCATCCACATATGTCGCGAAGGAAGACAAACGGATAGCGGTTTACTCTGTTGTCGTTCCATGTTACATGTAATATGCCATCGCTTTCTGTTTCTCGAACGCTTAGAACGGTAGGCACAAGGCTTTTAGGGTGAGCCGTTGTAGCAAAACTCACCCTAAGGCGCCTAAAAGAAGGGTGAAATGACTGCTTACATGGAGAGCCAAATCGAAAGACGTACCTCACTCGAGAGAACATTTTTTTCCCACCAGAGGTCCCACCAGAGGCGTCACCTGTCACCAGAGGGAAAATAGACGAAACTTATGGTGAAGCTTTCGTTGGTCAGCGGAGTTAATAAGCATGTCGTTTATGGGACATCTGATGTGTTTCAGGATGACAGGATAAATTAGGGTGATGTTAATGTTATGTGTAATATGAATGCCCCCGTTCCTCATTTCTGAAAGCATTAGGAGCAGAGAAAAGGAAGACACTCCGCGTAGGATATTAGAAGAAACAGTTGTAACATTAAAACAAATTTTTCTCTTCAGTTTTTTGCTATTTGTCCTCATAATCTATCACCATGATGCGACGCTTAAGGCTGCGTGAACTCGGGCATTCTAAGAAAACATTGATGAACGACTTGCTCTATAGTTCAATTTAATTATCCTTTGATATACCTTCACAGAGCAATTCAAGAAATACTTATTCTCGTGTTGTGTCACTTTATTTAATCTTACCCTCTTCGTATTAAGCTTACAATCATTCTGTGTAACTCTTCTAACCTTCACTTAACGACGTAGCTAAGAGGACTTCGGTATGCTTGCAAGAATGCCCTCATAAATTCCTTCAGTTTTCTGCCCTTTCTTCTGAGACGTTTCAGAGTAGCTTCTGGTATTCTACTAGGTTCTCGATTACGTCTAAACACACGGATGTGTTTACATGTAAACATGAGATAGCTCGTATGATTCACGATCCTCGCAGTAGATAGAGCTATTTAAGCAATAGCGAAAATCAGACCTGAAAAAAATCAGGCCTGTACGGGATTCGAACCACTGACCTCTGCGATACTAGTGCAGCGCTCTACCAATTGAGCTAACAAGCCAACTGGGAGCAGGCCGTTAAGTTGATTTGTAATAAACCCGTGAAAGTGATAAATCAGATACAATGAAATATATGAAGTTCATATATTCGTATAAAGGGAAAATCGCTTATTTTCGTCTCCAAATCTAGTGGGAACATAGATAAGGCGTTACTAAAAGTAAGTGCCGAATTTTTGGCGAAGTACCCTTTTATCACTGCGTTTTATGGGCAGATTGATATGTTGTTTGAAGGTGACCTCGTGGCCGCCATGGTGTGAGAATGGCATTTTAAAAAGCACTTCTTTCGGTTGAGAAATTAGAATATCTTTTTTAGCCATCGATATTGTGTAGTTTTAAATTTTGGGATTTATGGTAGGAGTAAGTGCTCAAATAAGGTTCTGAAAGCATCTGTATTTTGCATGCCAGTATAGAGTCGAACATCAGCATCTCTGGTTATTTGTGCAGAGACTGTACACAGTTTTAACCCTGGGGAATCGTCTCCACTTTTCATCAATTCGTCACTTGCAGTGATGATATCACTATTATCAAACGATGTTGATAATCGCCGCCTTTTGGGTGACTTAGTATTTGAATGCTCAAAAGGAGTCAAAAAAAGAGTAGGTATTGGATTGCCTACTGAAGGCTTGCCGTCTCGAAAATGATTGGAGCAGACGACAACACTCTCCCTTGACTTTCCTATTGAGAAATATTTTCTTCCCTTCTGAACCTGTCGAGACCATGCTTCAATTAATGACTGCTTGGGCTTGTGGAACGATAACTTCTGTACATGTGAGTGGATGACCCATTATTTCGGATCTCCTCTATTGTTGTTACAGCCGCCGACAGAACATCTATCTCCAAAACCCATTAAACTAAGGGTTTCTCTTTGCCGAGTTATTGGTTTTTCAAGAGTATGTTAGCCTGTCTGGACGAAAAGGTTTAAAGAGCGCGTAAACACATCTATTTCAATTTTTCCTCTGCACAGTTAAGTTACTTAAATACAAAAAGTCATTCGGAAAAGCTGCACTCTGACCTTCTGGCATTATGTCGGCCGCGAGGTCACGTCCAAAGAAAAACGATCTCAATGTTCCCATAAAACGCAGAGAAGAAAAGGTTTTTCGCCGAGAGGAGAAAAAGTCACTCGCCTTTATTGATGTCTTCTTTTTTTCAGCGATGAATATTAATTTTTGTTCCTGAACAAAGCGAAAATTTAAACGAGGGTAGCGATGCGCGTCTTCTTATCATAAGAGATTCTATGGCTCGTTGCTACGCAACGAGGTTTTGTTTGACCCCCAACCAATATGGCCGATAAAACCGTGGAAGGGTCTATTGTCCACGAAGGCAGCCATTTCTTTTAAACCATATACTCTACGGTTCATTGTACACGCGCGCTTAAATTTAACGCATGCGCCTTAGTGGAACTGCGTTTTGTGACTGAACGCAAAAAAAAAAAGCTCGATGTTGGGGAGGCTGTCGCGTATGTAGGCAGTGTGCGCACTCTGATCGCGTTGCATCATGGTCGTAAAAATAATTAATTGAGTCATTTGCATCTTGACGCGTTTGAGTGAACTTCTTTGGTGGCAACGAGATAGCGTGAACATACGTGGATTGTAATGGGGATTCACTGTCTGTTTTCGTTCCTTCGAAAGTTTCAAAGTTTGACGGGCCTGCGCGACTTGAGGAGGAGGCAGTGTGGCTGAGTGGTTAGAGTGTCGGACTCGTAATCCGCCGCTCCCGGGTTCGAGTCCCACCCTGACCACTGGATTTGTTTCACGGTAGCCCCGAGTTCAGATCCTTGGCCATGCTTGTAAATAGCCAACTGGTTTGCCTCCGGCCGGTTGGGGTGGTTAATGATATTATGTTCAATTTAGACCATTTGTTTCATTTGTTTGCAAGGACCACAATGGAAACTACTGGTTTACCAGTAATTGTGTAATCCTGTAAAAAGACCTTTTTTCTTTTTTTTTTTTTTGTACTCCCGTCATTTCTTCGTGACGAATTCGTTCTTCGGAGGCAACTGACGATATTAAGAAAGATCCGCAATCTGCCTAAGAATCTAGACTCAAATGGCAACAGTTACACTCACAACCGATGGTGGGATGAGTTGTTTCAAAGTCAGAAATTATATTCCTAAACGCGAGTTATTTAACAGGGAATTGACCCGTGACATGCAAACGTATATTAAAGAGACAAAGACCTTGTAATACACGAAGCGTCACACGAAATCGTACAGATATATCGGGTATCAGATGAACTTTTTCCACCAAGCGTAGATACGGGATTTGTAAAAGGAGAAGCCCTACGCCTCTAAGGACGAATTTGTCTCGCTCCACGTTTAGTGAAAACGTACAGAGTTTCAAAATACCCTTCGAGAATAGAGGAAACCTAGATGAGGGTTTTGAGAAATGCATCTCTGGAGTTATTTCTGCAGGAGAGAAGTATACTTTAAAACAAAGAAAAAAGCGCGCGCACAGAAGAAAATATTGCCTTTCACAATTTCATCCGGCTTTGCCAAACCCTTATACAGATGGGGAAATGACACCTCAAAACTGACCCTTATTAATACGTCGCGAAGGAAGTCATCAAGAGATATCCAAATAAGAGCTTAATTTTGAGGGTAGAAGATTTAAAAGCGCTAACGTAGGAGACGCACTGGCCTATCAACACCTTTCAACGGTCGACTGCCCCCTTTTGCTTTCCGGCTTTCCGGCCTGTCGCCTCACGCAAGGAAGAGGTTTTCATGGATAAAGTGACTCTTTTCATGGTTCTAATCAAACTGTCCTTCATGCAATGATCAAGATAGAAGATTTACCACATAACACTCGCGATTGGTTAATTTTCCTTCACTTAGGGAAGTAGATTTACAGCATGATTGATTACACATAATAAATGTCCTCGCAGTAGTAACGCTATGTAACGCAACACACTAAACGCAACAATCGGCCTTTTCGCTCCATAAAAGGGTCTCAAACACCACTTAAAATGCATAAAACATTTGTACTGTTGGAGCTCGTTTGAGCGCGTCCAGTCAGAGCTGTTGAAGAATAATCAAAGTGGCCATACAAATCTTTGAAAGGCTTCAAACTACGACGTGCAACGAATTTGACCTTCTCGAAAACCGGTCTCAAATTACATGCTAAAAAACAGTGTCTGAGTTTGTCCTTGAGAACGATAGAATACGCGACAAATACGTACGAAAAATACTTCTGCACAGTCAGAATATATCAAATTATATTTACCTATAATGAAAGGAAAAAGAAACGGCCTAACTTTTACGGAATGTTCAGTCAAAATCTGCCGATTTCTGCCTAGTCTGAATTTCAGCCATCTCTTCCCTTTACATCTTCTCATCCATGGCCAAAGGAATAGGAGGTGAACAGGTAGATGATTTAACTGAGGAGCATTTTATTGCGCATAGCAGTCTACATCTCATTTCTACACATATGGCAGAATCAAATGATTCCTTTTGTTTCAGACCTGTAAATCATTATGAAGTGAAGGATGCCCTTGAAAATCTTAATACTCGCAAAGCAATTGGATATGAAGGTTTTCACGACACATAAATAAAGTTCACTACCACTACTACTACTACTACTACTACTACTACTACTACTACTACTACTACTACTACTACTACTACTACTACTACTACTACTACTTACCCCAAGGGGGACGCGGGAGAAAGACGTCTGAATTCCGAGCGTTATAATGCAGTCCGGTGACGTCACTTACTAATTTATGCATTTTTGTATAAATTAAATTTTTTAAACAAGATGGCGGCCACGAGTCATGAAAACGTGACCCGTCTCTCTCCCGCCCCCCTTGGGGTAAAGGGAAGAGACGGCTGAAATTCAGACTAATTTCTGCCGCTTTTACCGCCATATTGCAAATAACGCTACCATAATGCAATGCAATCGGAGTGCGCACACCACCTGTCGCGTATGCCAGCAGTTTGTGGTAGCAAAGTACAATTGAGGCCAATAAATTGCCCTTAACGCTGACGTGTGTGTTGTACAACCTTTATCCTGTTCACGGCACCTTGAGAGAGGGAAGAAAGATTTCCATAGTGCCCCTTACTATTCTAAATGAAAAGTCTGGTTCCAAAGATATAATCTATTGTTTTCGTTATGATTTGCTTTAATCAAAAACTATTAGCATTATGATAATCATCTTTATTGAGGAAACTTTTTCATAACAGATATGGTTTCAAAAAGGACCTCGAAACTAGATATATATAGTAGAAACAAGAAAGCAATAAAATTGCAAAGGGATTAAAAGGATACAAAAAATGCATAAAAAATTAAAAATCAAAAATATATTAAAAATAAGTATAAATAAAAATTAAACGTAAGTAGCTATATTAAAAACTTAAAAACATTACGCCTAAAGCTATTGACATTCTTTGAGTCTTCGATAGTCTGACTGAGGGAGTTAAAATCGGAAACGGCATTATATTGTGATCTTTGCTTCCCCCAGTTTCTTTTGACACGCGGTAATCTAAAATTGTCTTTGTTACGTGTATTATGCCTATGAAGTACGTCTTGTCTAATCAAGTCCATATTGTGATTAATTAGGCCATTGATGCATTTGTATACGTGTACACATCTTCTTTGAAATCGCCTTTTCTCTAGAGGCAGCCACTTGAGAACGGCTAATGCCTCAGTGGAGGATGAGTAGAATGGTCTATTTAAAATAACTTTAGCGGCCTTATTTTGCAAAACTTGCAAACTAGACATAAGGGTAATATTATGTTTATCGCCCCATACTAGATCAGCATATTCAAAAAGGGGCAAAGCAAGACCTTTATAGAAAAGTAAACGCGCCCTGAAAGGCAATAAATGCTTTATACGCTTGAGAAGCCCAAGCCTCTGATTGATTTCCCCAGTTAGGTGTTCAATATGATCAGTCCATGTGAAATCCGAAGATATATGCATACCGAGGTATTTAAAGCTGCGAACATTACTTACACTATGATCTAAAATTGAAACAGACAAATCTACTTTGCTTTCGCAAGTCCTATTACTACCGATAAGCATGCATTTAGTTTTGTCCAAATTTAAAGTCAGTTTGTGATCATGAAGCCATTTCGCCACACCTAGTAGATCGTTATTTAACTTATCACTCAACTCCTTTGAGAATGTACCATAGCAATAAATCACAGTGTCGTCTGCATAAAGTGACGCGTAGCAGGAGTTAAGCACATTTGGTAAGTTATTTATGTAAATCACAAATAACAAAGACCCTAAAATGCTACCCTGTGGCGCCCCATGCGTGACTGGAAGTTCCTCAGATAACTCATTTCCACATGAGGTGAGCTGTTGTCTACCAGTTAAGTAAGAACGGAACCAGCAAAGAGCTGTTTAGAAAGGCCGATCTCGGATAGCTTGCATAACATTATTTGATGGTCTACCGTGTCAAATGCCTTGGTTAGATCGATGAACACAGCCCGCAAAGCTTTCCTTGTTCCATGTTTAAGAGCACCTCATCGGCAAATGAGGTCAAAGCTGTTGTAGTTGAGAGACCCTTCCGGAAACCAAACTGCTTGTTGGACAATAAATTATTGGTAATCAAGTACTGATACAGCTGCAAGTGTACCGCTCTCTCCAAAATCTTACTTAGTGTAGGGAGGATTGAGATGGGGCGGTAGTTGGAAACGTTAGTCCTGTCACCTGACTTAAACAATGCTGTGATTTTCGCGCATTTCCACAATTTGGGAAATTGACTAGTGCGAATTGAAAGATTCAAAAGTTTAACAACAGATGGTGCAATAGTGTGAGCTGAGATTTTAAGAAGTCTCGCGCTAATTTTGTCAAGACCAATCGCTTTGTTTGCCTTCAATGACAAAAGCTGCTCAAGTACAAATGATTGATCCAATTCAGTCATCGAACTGGAAAAGCGAGTGTTTTGAAATGGAATTTAAATTCAAGGCGGAAGTCGGTATTCTATTTGCTAGAATTCGACCAATGGAAGCAAAGAAGCTATTCATTGAAGAAGCAATGGATTGGGATGTTATATGCTGAACGCCATCAGAGATAATACACTGAATACTCTCTGAAGATGAGTTCCGATTGCATGCTTCGTTCACTGCTTTCCACACCTTTTCTGAGTTACCATTTGCTTCCTCGATCATGTCACTGTAATATTTAGACTTGGCAGTACGTACTAAGCCATTAACCTTGTTCCTAAGCTTGGCATACATTGACCAAAGACGCGCCGAGTTCGATTTTCGCGCCTTTCTATGCACCCAGTCACGTTCTTTCATAGTATCACTTATTTGACTGTTCATCCATGGAAGAGGCGTTCCCTTGACACGCCTTCGTTTCACTGGTGCGTGTTGATCAGCAACCTCCGAAAACATTTTGTTCCACACAAACAAGGCATCGTCGACGTTGTCCCCATTTTCAACAATATGCCAGGGAATATCCCTAAGATCATCATTAAATAAACTCGGATTGAAATTTTTATAGGAGCGATACTCGAGTATTCTCGGTTTAGCCTTTAATTGCTGTAATACCAGCTTTAATTATGCAAAATACCAGAAAATGGTCGCTGAGCGGTACCGGAACAACACCAGATTTGACAAAATTAGTATGGGGATATGCGGAAATCTGTACGTAAAATAAAGCAAATTTTCTTTCTGTAAGCTCCTTTACTTTGAAAAGTTTTGATGAAGTCACCGCTGGGAATAGTTACTCCTAACAGAGAGACGTTCTTAGCTTTCAAAAGTGTCATCCCAAATTCTGGATGAAATTGATTTGCGATCAAATGATCTGATGAAACAGCTCAATAATAGTTAGTATCACCTGAATAAGATTTCTACTCAGTCTTATGCAACGATCAATTCGAAGCTTCAATATCCCCCCCTCCGCAACCCACGGGCATTTTACTATCGTCCATGCCTGGGGAGGGGGGGGGGATTCGAACCTTGCCTGGCTAGGAAGGGGAATCTGGCCCATCAACACCTTTTGCCAGGGGTAAAGAAAGGATTTGTTGAAAAGGGTTACACATCCTAAGAATAAACCTGACGCGCTTTACGTGTAATAAAAACGTACAGAGTTTCAAAATACGCTTGAAGAAGAGAATAGAAGATAGCCGACAAAGTTTTGGAGAAATATATATCTGCTGTTATCTGTAGAGAAGGGCCACTCAAAAGGAAAGAAAATAGCACACAGAAGAAAGTATTGCCTTTTGTAACACAATATCATCTTACTTTACCTAATCTCAATTACATACTAATGGGGAAATGGTACCTTATTTAAAACCAACGCACTTCATCACATCGAGGAGAGTCATTTAAACATATATCCTAGTCAGAGCCTATTTCTTATGGCAGAAGTTTAAAATCGCTTGATAATAGCAGGAGTAGTGTCAGGGCTATAGCCAGATTTCAGGACAAGACGAGGCAAGTTTCGAGCGCCGAAGGCGCGAGCCGCTAGAGGGGTCTGGGGGTATGCCCCCCAGATAACTTTGAAATCTAGAGGTTTAGAAATGCTCTTTTAAGGATTTTCCGTAGCATTTTTCTTCAGAAAAGTCAATCTTTAAGAAAAAAATTAAAAAAGGCCAAAATTAAGACGAGGCCGAATTGCCTCGTCTTGCCTCATGCTAGCTACGGCCCTGGTGTAGTCCCGTCAATACTAACGGGTCATTTGCTTCTTACGACCTGCATCTCGCGCGAAACTTGTCGACGCTTTGATGCAGCAAAATCTCTGCAAATTGGTTATTAGTTAGACGCTTGATGCCAAGACTATCCTTCTTGTCATTCCACAGGTTGAAGGTGGGCTCTCGGAGCAGAATCCTTTTCGTCTGCTCCGTGGCCTTAGGCCTTAACGAGAGACGCCATCGATGGTCCCAGTTACCAAACATTTTCCCAAGAAAATTGCGAGGAACCACTAGAAGAACTACCCAGAATAAACCACTGAAAATTTCAGAAGACTGCCAAATGGTACGCATGCGCTTGAATGGGTTGACTACGATCCTTTAGGGTAAATAGTTCACTTTCAGGGGTGAATGGCTCAGAATAAAGGTCTTCAAGATCTAAGTTTTAAGGTTTTGCCTGTGTGTAGAAATTCACAGGTGCTGATTTTGTTTTTTACAAACAAATTGGGCAGGAATTTGACCTAGCCAAAATTCAAAAGTTAAAATGTCCGGGGGCCGGGGTTGCTTAACAGCAAGGAGGGTGTTGAACCTTTGAACTTTTTAATATTAAATCCGAGATTGTGGCAGCATGGACTGCGCACAGCAAGATCTGTATGAAAACGACTATGGGCCGATGTTACGCAGTACGGCTCTAGCAAGCCAGGTTAGTAAGTAGTGCAATATATATCACTTGGGTGGAATTTGTTTCGTTTGAATTTTCCAGCTTTCGAGAACAAATCCAAGTTAAGTAAGGACCAATCAGAATGCTCGGATTTATCTCAAGACTATCTTGTCATATAACAATAAGCCATCAAGAAAATATTTCATATTCTCTTGTAAGCCTTCTGATATGAAATGATATTGCGCAGGGTTCAGGAGGTAACAAAAAAGGAACTGTCCTCCACAATTGAAGATCTACCATTGATTTTTTCTATTACAGTTCGGGTGGTATATGAAAGTTTTTCGCAAGAACTCGCAGCTTTGAATTAACACTGAGTGTCCCAGTCCATGTAAGCCAACTCAAGGGAGCGGTTTGAAGTCTCAGTGACTTGGAAGGCGGATCTGCCATGAAACAGGCGGTTGTTATTGAACGATATCACATCACCAGGCACCAATTTATATTCTTTTTGATTGACCGGACCTCTGAGAATTCTTCCATACTTGAGATAAGCTTTGTACAGTTCCACAATTTTTTCCGGTGGGAGATTCACGAAGGGGTCGCGTAAAGGATCGCAGAAGGTGAGTCGGCTCAATTTACCATTACCGTCCAACCTGCAACAAAGACGTCTTAGTTGTCTAAAGAGGGATGAGGTGAGGTGGCTAGCTAACTGCCAATTGTTCAACTCGTCATTGACAATGAAGAGGACAATTCGGACTGTTTGAACGTCGGCTATGATTTTATTTTTGAGTTTCCTCAGCTTTCGGTAAAATGTCATTGTTTTGTATTGTTTGTTATGTATCCGTGCATTGAAGACACAATAACGGTTACTATGCAATTTTCAAGTTTAGAGCCCCTGATGATGGTTGACCAAAACAAACACAATTAAGAGGTGGCTCTTCTTTAGAAAAGAATGGATCATGTTCTTCGGGTTACCAGAGGATAATCGGTCAAGGAAATCAACGTCAGGGCCCGTAACTTTCAATAATTCAGAGGGTTTTAGCTTCACCTTACTTTCTACATTTATTCAAGATGGCTCTGAGCTTACTCTATTGTGGTATGGGAAGATTTCATGTGAAATTCACCAAACACATCCTTGCCGCGGTCACTGATTTGAATTGGAGTGGTAGACAACAGCTTAAAAGATTCTGGGTCATTTTCTTTCAACTGCTTTGCAGCGTGAAATCCGTCGGCAAACTGATTGACGCCACCTTCGCTCGATACTTGGTCGATAAAGTGAAGAAGCTGTACCTTGACAAAACACAAAATGAAGTGTTAAACAATAAAAATAGAGCTATATTTGGTCTGAAATATTGTAAGGGTTTCCTTATAAAGGTGATGGGAAAGGAATGAAAATATTATATTATTTTAAGCCACTCGACGCAAAAATTTTAGTAAGCAGGTTGATTATTTCTTATTCCGTTTGGCGGTCTCATCTATGTACAATTTCTTTGACCTTTTTCTTATTGTGGTTGTGAATTTGGCATGGAAGCAGGTGTTCAGTTTCTATGGTGATTAGAACTTGTTGTAGTATTTTGTGGTAAGCTATGTTTTTAATTATGTCAGTTTGCTAGTTAGGAAAGAGAGTAAATCTCTCTGGTAAAAGTTAACCTCGAGCTCGTACAGGAATTCCTGGAAATTCCTACTTCTTATACTTTTGACTATTCTCAGACTCGTTTTTTTTAGAACAAACTCTATGCCAAATTCACGGTCTAGGAATATTTCTTAAATTTGAATTTAACACCTTCAACACCTCTTTCTTAAAGGTGACCCTGAGGGTAAACAGCTTATGCCTTTTCATCTCCTCACTGAATTTTAAATTAGATAAGACCACGTCAGGGGGCGGTACTTACGAACGCCCTTATTTTTTCTGAATTCTCCGTTTATTCTGTTGTTCTTCTAAGGCTATTTTCTCGTAAGCTATCTTTTCGAGTGAAATTTCGATTCTGCCGATAGATCAATTATAATTTTTATATCATCAATCTCGTTCCTGTTCCGGCCGATCTAAACCGTAAAAATAAGAAATACACTTACCCGTAATGGGTGGTTTTCGAAAATCCAACCCAACTGCATAATTTAAAGCATTCCCCAGTCTGCAGAGGAGTGTTTGTTACAAGTGCAACTCCTAAGCTATGAAGTGTATAAAGCCACTCATACAGTTTGTGGTCATCCTCCATCACTTCACGAAAGTCATGACGAGATATCTTGCCGTGAAGCTACAACAGAGTCAGTACCAGTAGTGTTAAATTGTACAATGCGTCTTTTTGTCATCTTTTCTGCTGCGAAAATAAGTCAGCTATTGGAAAACTTTTCATTTCTTGGGTCAATAACTGGGGACAAACATCTGAGCCAAATGGAGGTTATAAATTGAAACCTCTTCTTTGGGGTACCGCTTTTTCAAAGTCATGGGAAACTTTCATTCAGGAGACAGACACTTTGATCCGGGAAAAAATATTCAAATGGCCTGTGTGATTGTTACCTCTTTTGAAGAAAGCTAAGACCTCTGTTCAGGATAAAGGGTCACTTTTTCTAGAGTCCCAAAACTCGCCTTAAAGCTCCCTCTGGGGCACACCTTAACCACTCAAATGTGCCTAGCTAGTGCACTCTATTTTGTGACTGGCAACAGATCTTAAATTCACATGGTGTAATGGTGTGAATCCAACACATTCAATTACAGAGATCTATGTCCATCAATTTTTTTTTTTTATATCAACCAGCTGCTTCGAGTGACGACTTTCAGCCAGTTCCAAGCTGGATGCTATTTCTATTGGCAATTGTTTGTGAACATCAAGTCAGGCGCACTTGTCCTGGTCCCCACGGTGTCTCTAAGTATAGTGGAGGATCCAGTACCTATTGCAGTTGTCTCAAGATGGCTTGTCGTCTCAAAGCCAAAAAAAAAATTTGTAAGGTTCTTGCCTAGAGTTTTACCGAATTACAAGTCAATTTCGAGCTTCCGTCAACTTTTAATTATAAGTCACGAGTCAAGTTTGAATCACCTTTTCCTCCTTGCAAAATAACAGTTAAAACGGCTTATTTTTTCTGTGTCAATTTCACCACAGACAAGAATTCCCGTATTCTAAATTGTTATTAAGCACTCTTAGACCTCTTATCCTGTTATGGAACTGTTTATACTTACATTTTGCATGACTCTTCTTTAGAGCGATAGAAACGTGTCGAGTGATAACAGCATGCCGTGTTGTCGTGTTTCGCTTTCGATCACCTTGCTGCTGTAAACTGCATGTATCACTGAATCTAGAGATGGCTGATTGTGAAGAGTCTTTGATGTACATGGCAAATATCTGTGTCAATCTATATGCTGAAGAACGAAACAATGAATACCATCGATTTCTAACCTTACTTCATGACCAATACTGAAGTAACACGACTGCGAGCTAATTTTCGTAGGATGGACTTTAAAGTAATCGCGTATTTGTCAGTTGTGGCTAGCGAAATACAAAAGACTAAAAGAGTTGGTCCATTTTAGAGTAGTACATTTGGGTAGTCCATCAGGGTAATCAATGGACTGGGGGTCAGAGTTTTGCCCATCCATCAACGCGCAGAATTAACCCCAAGGAACGGCCGTAAAAATGTTTTAAGCTTAAAACTAGGTTGTTTTATATCCCTTGTACATAACCTTGACTTAGAAATAATAATAAAAAAGATTACCTAAAAGGAAGAACCTACGTTGACTCGAACTTGACTCGTGATATGGTATAACTCACTTGCTTAAGTTTTATCATTCTTTGCGCGTACTGTAGGAGAAAGCATCTTAAAACAAAAAGCTAAGGTTGCTCTCAACTGAACTGATTTTACTCAACATTTGGAGAAAGACTTATCTTAACTTTTTCACTACGATTCAGTAATAAAATGGGGGTTACTGCTGCAGTTTTTGAGTTGCAGGCACATAAAGCAAAACATAAGGTTGTTGTAAAGGGGTTGTATAGTTGCTAGGATAACCTTAATCCATAGAAATATAATTACAATTTATCCCATTCTTTACACTAATTTCCCAGGAAACAAATAAAAAAAGCATGGAGGCTAAGATCCATCAAAGAGTTGGAAGTAGTTTAAGATATCAGCTAAATAATCCAATTTCAACAAGCACAAATCGCATAATTACCTGTTCAGCGTTCCAAAAATTTACACCTTCCTTGTCTAGCGTTGGTTCTTCTTTAGCTCCAACCTCTTGCGACTTCTCAGCCAAGCGCCGGGAGTGAAGCCACCCAGAATCGAACACACTGACATGTTCATCTGGCCAAGTGAGAGCAATTTGTTTACCACTTTGCAAAACATCCACTCGTTTTGGTTGGATGCCCATCTTCAACTGGCTCATTGTATCAAAACTTCGTTGCAGGGAAGACTCGTGGAAGCATTCAGAGCATCGACAGATGTCGCGAAGGAAGACAAACGGATAGCGGTTTACTCTGTTGTCGTTCCATGTTACATGTAACATGCCATCGCTCTCTGTTTCTCGAACGCTCAGCACGGCAGGCTCCACGCTTTTAAGGAGGGTCGTCGTACCAAAATTCATCCTAAAGCGCTTTGAGTAAGGGTAAAGTAATCGCTGACATGCAGAACCAAATCTATAGACATTCTTCAATCGGGAAAACATGCCCACAGATGTTGGTGGAAGACAATCGAGCAGGCACTTCCTCCTTTTTTTCCTCTAGTGATCCTTTTGCGTGCTTGCGTGACAGTTCCGTGTTTCCAATCTTGAGCTTATTCTCGAGCCCAGGGTCAATTACGGCTTCTTGTCAGCGGTAAGTTCGCTAGGGGTACTATTGGGACAAAATAGTTCTCCATACATGACGTACCTACGCTGGTGAAGTTATCCTTGTTTGAGAAGCACGTCGTTTATGGTACATCTAATGTACTGTATGTGTTAAATTACAAAATGGCAGGATATAAAGAAGGAATTGGATGGTTATGTTGAGTGTAATATGTATGCCGCCGTTCCTCCCCCAGAGCAATCGATTCCAGAAAGCAGTAGGAGCAAAGAAAAAGAAGGCCCTCCACGTGGGATATCAGAAGAAACGTGGCAGGTACAAATGTGTATTCGAAAAAGTTTTTATACATGTGGGTGTCATTGGTCAAATTTATCATTGAATGATCGGATTCTCACTTCAATTTTTGCATGTATATCATGAAGGATAATATAGCAGGTCCACAGCAGCTTATGCTGTCACTCTTCAACCTGCTTTAAAAATAAAGGATATATGTATGTCGTGAAAGACGGGTTCTTGGTTTCAACAGTGTCAGCCCAAATGGGCCATTCCATTTAAACTCCGCACCCCCCCTATTGAAGGCTTTCCTGTGACACCCCTCCAGAAAAGAAATTTTTTAACCCCCTTCAGAATAGTCCATTTTACTGTTGTGTGCTTGGTTGCCAAGCCTTTGAATGGGAGTGAGGCTAGGGTTGACCTTGTTATGATACAAACCTTGCTGCCTTTCAAATGTAAATCACTTTGTTATCATGCTAACTATATACAGGTCTCTATCACAGTGAGGTCACCTTCAGCCTCACTCTGAATCAAAGGCTTGGCAACTAAATAAAATGGCCTATTGCCTGAAATTACCCCCTTTAGAATTTGATGTAGCTATCAAGCAAACCAATTGAACCCCCTTTAGAAACTACTTGTGAGAATTACTATCAAGGGTATTTTATGGCAACCCCTCTCAGAAATATTGTTCAACCCCCCTAAGAAAAAATATAGCATTGACCCCCCCTCCCCCTAAGAAATCCCAGGCCTTCAATAGGGGGGTGCAGATATTAAATGGTATAGCCCAAGTCTGGATGAAATTGATTATCTATTAAATTGATGAAATGCTTTGATGATAATTACTGTCAGTTGTTATCCTTTAGAATTTTAGGCCTAGTCTTTTCTTTATTGTGGTAGAATAGTTGTGTACAAGTAATTAGCCTGCAAAGATTTTATGAAGTAAAGATTAACAATTACTTTACAACTGATCTGACATATTTTTTGC
This sequence comes from Stylophora pistillata, assembly GCF_964205215.1. NCBI lineage: Eukaryota > Metazoa > Cnidaria > Anthozoa > Scleractinia > Pocilloporidae > Stylophora > Stylophora pistillata. The sequence goes on along the minus strand of NC_142519.1, from coordinate 32,822,550 downwards.
AGGAACAGTAATTAATATCAGTGAGGTCATACAAACAAAAACTCTGCACATAAGCTGGCCGTACAATTTCTGATCCACATTTCAAGCCAAAATGCTTAACTACGACTTTTTACAACAATTTTCTGAAAATTTTTATATTTTTGAAGATGATGATATTTTTCCTAAATTCAGAGATTTCAGCAATTGAGAGAACGAAGACTGCAGTGCTGTAAAGTTTCAACAGAGAAGAGGGTTAAAGAACTTAGGAAGAAAGCAACAAAATCAGGTGAATTTTATCAGAAGAACACTTAAAATTCTTTCAGTACAAAACAGTGATACTTAAATTGTGAACTTCAACAGAAAGAATAAGAATAAGTACCTCATAGGTTGTGGTTTGTAAATGACAAGCAAGAATCTTGGTAATTTGTTTGAAATAACACCCTCAACAGCAGTGCCCTCAACTTTTTAGCCTCTGAGAATGACTAGCAATTAATTTATCCTTACAATATCACCTTTGAATCTAACGTAAAGGTCACAAGAATAAAGGAAATTATCAGCCATGTACTAAAGAAGCTTGTGATTATTGAAGAAATTCTCTTTGTCAGCTCCTTAAGAAATGTATTCAGAACAGTATGGAGAATAATTATGTGTACTGACGTTAGGGTGTTAAGGATTAAAAGTTTATTCTAATTTAAGAAACAAATAATAGTGAATGATATAAACCTGTGAATCAAAATACTGGTACTTCGCATTTCTCTTGCTTTTCTAATTTTAGCCTTGAACAATATCAACTGTTACACTTTCATTTTCTCACTGTAGACCTAAAATGTCAATTATGGATTTTACACTTCTCATGTGTAAATTACCTTAATTGGTTAAACAATCCAGAGCTTCTTAAGTTGGCAATCATTTGTTTGATCCTCATCGACCTTTTGGAGGCCACATTATAAGGAAAATCTAGATATTAGTCACTCCAAAGGGTCAAAAGGTTTAGTGATTCATGTAGGTAGGAGGAATAACTTGGCCACTATGTAAGTGTGGTATAATGCATTGCTGGGATAAAAGTGAATAATAAATGTCACTGGTAAAACTGGCAGAATGGTGAGAAACCTAAGAACTGAGTTTTTCTGTTTTATTCTTAATCTGATCTATCAAATAAGTTTTGGATAACTTCACAAGAGATGAAGAAGTTGCAGAGCTCCGGGACCAAGGTGTGATCCTTAAACAGGCAGGAAACAAAAGAAGACTGACTGAGTTCTCACATATGCAAGAGAAGTAAGTGTAGGCAATATAATTATTCAGATGTCTCCATTATTGTTGTTCCTGTCAATAGAAACTTGCTTCAATTTCTGTTTACTGCAGTTTTGTCCTAACATTTGTAGTAAGATCAGAGGTCATTTTCAACTGAGAGAGGAGGCTAGAAAACAAGTGGTAGAAATGAATGTTTTCAGGAGGGAGGTTAACACTTTTGAAATCTGGAGGTTGGGAAATGCTGTTTAGTTAGATTTTTCTTTAACAAAATAAACTTGTATGAAATGTTATGAGGCAAGAAATTTGAGTGCTTTTGGAAATATTTTGAAAGATTTGTGAACTAAATACATAGTCCCCAGCCTTCCCTGGCACATTCCTATTAATAAGTGAAATACTGTCCTCATTTCTACACAAGCTCTCCTTAGTTTGTATGAAAATTTAAAATTCATTTGCAAAAAAGTTTCCATGACTTTTGTTAATGGTTAAAGTGTCTTGAAATGTTTATCACTAACTATAGTTCAAAATAGATTTGTATACGGGTAAATCTATACACAACAGTAATGCACCAGTCACGGCATACTGTAATGTGGTGTTACTGGAATTTCTTTGTAAGCATTTAAATGTGATATATTCAGCTTCATAGTGATTTGATGCAAAAATTATTTGATTTTGGCAGAGAAATTTATTAAAATACAGAATTTTTCAAACATCAATAATTTTCACCGAGTTAGGGGTACTGGTATACTGTGTATTTCATGTAGTAAGCACCAATATGCAAGAATCGATCAAATCCATAGGACACCAGAACTTTTTCTGAATGAGAGTAATTAAATTTGTTTTCAACGGGATACTTAAAACAACTGAATGTGATGTCATTTTTTATAAAGATCAGGATTACTTAAGAATTTGTTTTATGTATATGATGCACGATCCTCGCTGTAGAGAGCGCTATTCATGCAATAGCAAAAATCAGACCTGAAAAAAATCAGGCCTGTATGGGATTCGAACCACTGACCTCTGCGATACTAGTGCAGCGCTCTACTAATTGAGCTAACAAGCCAACTGGGAGCAGGCCGTTAAGTTGATTTGTAATAAACCCGTGATGATAAATCAGATACGATGAAGTTCATATATTTTGAACTGTGGTTATAGATACGTATATGATGCACGATCCTCGCAGTAGAGAGCGCTATTTATGCAATAGTGAAAATCAGACCTGAAAAAAATCAGGTGATGATGATGATGATGATGAACTTTATTCATGTGTCAATTATAGAATAGCAGTAATAAAACCACTAAGTAAGGACACAACAAGATAATTTAGATGAAATAATAAATAACTAAATATTAATATACGATTAAATAGCATAAAATATACGAATAAATAGCATAAAATTTGTGGTCAGCAGAATTAGGCTAGGGGACCTTAAGACGTGGGGGGGAGGGGAGGAATAGTCTGAGCCTAAATAAGATATAACTAAGAATCATGCACTGCAAAGACGTGGGGGGGGGGGGGGGGAGGAATAGTCTGAGCCTAATTAAGATATAACTAAGAATCATGCACTGCAAACCAAGCAGCCCACACAGCCACCATCGCCCATTAACATTTCCAAATTCATTACTCTAACTGCTCTCTTAAAACCCACTAGTGAATTCAACGTCCTAATACTGGAAGGTAGCTTAGCCCATAGCACAGGTCCTAAATACCTAAGGGAATGCCTGCCATAATTGATAGAGTTAAATCTTGGAATAGTAAATTCTTTAACTCTTAAGTTATACACAGTGTGATTTGCTGAAAATAAATCTTGTATATAGCTTGGTGCTAGCTTAAATTTTACTTTATACATGATGGTCGCTATATCCTGCAATCTACGGTTCACTAGGGTGGGCAATTTAGCCCATTCTAACAACTGCCCATAGTTAGTGTTCCAGTCACGGAACACTGCCCTAAGACCCCTCTCTTGGACATGCTCCAGTTTTCTTGCATCACTTCCCCTGCAAAAGTGCCATACAGTACTGCAGTAAGTCAAATAGGGCAAGACTGCAGCCTTATACAGCTGCAGCTTAGCAGTGGTTGGTATCAAGTTGCGCAACCTTATCATTACTCCCTTATCATTAGGCCTGTATGGGATTTGAACCACTGACCTCTGTGATACTAGTGCAGCGCTCTACCAATTGAGCTAACAAGCCAACTGGGAGCAGGCCGTTAAGTTGATTCATAATAAACCCGTAATGATAAATCAGATACGATGAAGTTCATATATTTTGAACTGCGGTTATAGATATGTATATGATGCACAACCCTCGCAGTGGAGAGCGCTATTTATGCAATAGTGAAAATCAGACCTGAAAAAAGTCAGGCCTGTACGGGATTCGAACCACTAACCTCTGCGATACTAGTGCAGCGCTCTACCAATTGAGCTAACAAGCCAACTGGGAGCAGGCTGTTAAGTTGATTCGTAATAAACCCATGATGATAAATCAGATACGATGAAGTTCTTATATTTTGAACTGCGGTTATAGATACGTATATGATGCACGATCCTCACAGTAGAGAGCACTATTTATGCAATAGTGAAAATCAGACCTGAAAAAAATCAGGCCTGTATGGGATTCGAACCACTAACCTCTGTGATACCAGTGCAGCGCTCTACCAATTGAGCTAACAAGCCAACTGGTAGCAGGCCGTTAAGTTGATTCGTAATAAACCTGTGATGATAAATCAGATACGATGAAGTTTATATATTTTGAACTGCGGTTATTGATACGTATATGATGCACGATCCTCACAGTAGAGAGCGCTATTTATGCAATAGTGAAAATCAGACCTGAAAAAAATCAGGCCTGTACGGGATTCGAACCACTAACCTCTGCGATACTAGTGCAGCGCTCTACCAATGGAGCTAACAAGCCAACTGGGAGCAGGCCGTTAAGTTGATTCGTAATAAACCCGTGATGATAAATCAGATACGATGAAGTTCATATATTTTGAACTGCGGTTATAGATACGTATATGATGCACGATCCTTGCAGTGGAGAGCGCTATTTATGCAATAGTGAAAATCAGACCTGAAAAAAATCAGGCCTGTATGGGATTCGAACCACCAACCTCTGCGATACTAGTGCAGCGCTCTACCAATTGAGCTAACAAGCCAACTGGTAGCAGGCCGTTAAGTTGATTCGTAGTAAACCAGTGATGATAAATCAGATACGATGAATATATGAAGTTCATATATTTTGAACTGCGGTTATATGATGCACGATCCTCGCAGTAGAGAGTGCTGTTTATGCACTGAGGTCAGTGGTTCGAATCCCGTACAGGCCTGACTTTTTTCAGGTCTGATTTTCGCTTTTGCATAAATAGCGCTCTCTACTGCAAGGATCATGCATCATATACGTATCAATAACCGCAGTTCAAAATATATGAACTTCATATATTCATCATAACCAAATTTGTTTTAAATAACATTTTTCTTTTGTTTTGATTCACAGAATCAAAGTGAAAAAAGGTAATGAGAAAAGATGGAATGAACTGCAACAATATTTCAACTCAGCTGTACATTTAGAAGAGCATGAAACAGCTCACATGAAATACATACCAAAGGTGATTTTCGTGAGTTTTACTTATTTTATGTATCTATTTTGGAAATATTACATTAATACCAGTCATAAAATTTGAATTTTAATGCTAAATAGGAGTTAATGCCAGTCATGAAAAATACTTTCCATATTCTAGTGGTTGGAACATTTTTAGTGCTTGTTAAATATGGGGCATCAATGTGTTATGATCTGCTTTGATTTTCACTCAACCACTAACTATTAATTATCATTACATTACCTGTTGTCATGTTTTGCTTTTTAGAATAAAATTGAAAGAAATCTGGAGGTTGCACTTAAAGAGAAAAAGTTTGAACTCTCAGAAAAACTGAACAAGCAACTCATGGAACATGACTTTGCAGTAAAAGTTGCTCAAGCTGTTGAATGTAGAGACTATTCAAAGATAAAAGCTGCTGAGGATGAAAAAGCTAAGAGGAGAAAACAATCAAAGCCTCATTGGGCATTTGAACAAAAGGCAAGATGGGAAAGCAAAGGAAACATGTAGAAATGAAATACAGTCTAGTTTGAAAGAAAACTGAAGCCCATTAAGGCTCCATTTTTTGTGACTGTTTCATGTTGCAGAAGTTTGATATTGCCCAGCCCCAGTGAATGAGGATGAAACTACAACTTACTTTGAATAACAGGGAAAACAACACACAAACTTGTGAGCATATCTGATTTGAATCCACCCACCAAAGTCCAAGGCCAGGTGAACTTGAAGGTTGCAAATGGGGGTCCTAATCTCTAACCAGAAGCAATAGTTAAAAGTTTGTATGCCACTTATATGTGCTCTAAAGAGCATTTCATGTGTCACAAATTTAAAAGGGAAAACTTTAAATTTTTGTTCTTGTGTGCAAGGTTTCAGAAAAAAATTCATGGGTCTTGTACTTTTCAGTAGGCAATTCATGCTTCTCACATGTTCATAAATTCATGAATCATGCTTGCGTATTGATTTTGGCCTTTAACATGTGTCACATATAAACCCTTTGCCACACTCTTGAAGACTATCGGTGAAATAAGGCTAGTGCTCAGCCAGCTATGACTTAAAATTGGAAACTACCGCAGGGGTCTGTCAAACTTTTATAAAGAACAGTTGGTCATTGGTATACGTGCTAGATTGTTTTTGAGGCTGATAAAATTCCGCATTGTTAAATTCTAAACTTAAGGTATTTATAAATTAAGAGGTCTTTTTGTGCCATCATGAAAGTTGTAAAGATCACTGTATTAGTGACAGGTCTCTAACAGATTAGACAGTTTCGAGAATAACAGTATGTTGTTTTTTTCTTTGCTTTGCAGCTTAAGAACATGACATGACATTGTATACTTGACATATAACAACTTTTTACACCTTTTAAGAGATTATATGATCATTTCATGGCTGACTGGCAGTCACTGGTATTTTAGGGTATTTGTTTTTAAAAAATAACTCCAGAACATTTACTGGATTTTACTCCCAGAGGAATTATTCCTTTATTCTTAATCTTACCAACTCTGTTAGGGATTAATTTAACAGTCTGAGAACAAACAAAGCAAAGTTCATGAATATCTTAAAACAAATTTGCATTTTTTCTGTTCCCTATCCCTGGGTAGGAAACCATTTATTTTACGAGGATGCTCACAAATGCAAAACTTGATATTGATTTAAGTTACTAAAATTTGCTAAGCATGATTAACATTCTTTTCTTTCTTACCAGTATGACGTCAATGCAAACATTCACAAACATAAACCACATTGAGGAAAAAAGTCACAGGAAATAGTATTAACTGTGAACAAAAAGGGAGAATCAGAAATTTGGCCATAGGCAGAGGTATATCTATTCCTTGGTAAAACCTTTTCTGGAGAACAGTTTTGGTTACATCTCTTTCTCACTCTCTCTCTTTAAGTAATGCCCACCACAATACTGATTCTTGTGTATACCTTCTATAGATGACCAATATTGGCTCATATCCATTGTTTTCATGCAAGTGGTTTTATTTTGTGGTGTACATATTTTAACTTTAAGAATTAAATTTCACTTTGGTCATATAACCTTATATCCCTTGCACGATTAGTAAATGTTATCAAGTAAAGAGTAGGCAGAGAGTACTGTACGTGAGGTCACTGCAAGACGTCACAGTGGATTTGCTTCACTTCATCTTCATATTTCCTACATTGTTTCAGGCACGACTGCTCTTGTTCATTTGTGCATAACCTTTTTTACCACATGGGTTCTTTTACTCGTGTTGGCCCTGCTTGACTGCAAATAACTAATGTATATAAACAAATTACCACCATAATCTTTCTGTTCGTTTATTTGGAATCCCTCTGCTTTATTTAACTGGACTGCCTGACTGAATTGTTAGACTAAGCTGATCAATATTAAGCCAAGTACATTAATATCAGTAATCTGTTTGGAAATAACAAAGCACAGACTAGATATTTGTATCCCTAAGATAATGCTAATCTGCAATGTGTGATACTCAAGTATTGGCTTCATTATTTGTCATCAGGACAGGGATGGTTTGATAAACTTTTTATGTGGCGATTGATGATTGAGTAGGTGGTACTATTCTTGCTCCTTCTTAATCATTTTCCTCTTACAACAAGCAATGATAGTACAACCAGCTTTGTTAATGACTGAGGGTGCACATGGTCAGTCTGGGGGTCACAAGCACAAGTTTTGCAGTTCTGCTGCAAGAACCTTTATATAGCAATCCACATACCTTAAGTTTTCTGATAGTCCATTTCACTTTTCACTTTGATGTAAATTACACTGGATATTATCAAAATGGAACACCAGAAATACTGTTTGGTATTGTATGTGATCAAATTATGAGGTAACTATCTTATGATTACCCTTTGGCAGAAAATTTAAGGAAATGTGTGCACAACCACAAATCAAGTATTGTATGTGATCAAATTATGAGGTAACTATCTTATGATTACCCTTTGGCAGAAAATTTAAAGAAATGTGTGCACAACCACAAATCAACAACCCCAAAATTTACCAGTGAGTTTTTAAAAATAGCTAGGGCACATATCATGCTCTTGAGCTTCCCCATATTGGCCCACCCATAGATCACGCTCGCACTGAGATAAAAATCCAGAGTCAAATATTCAGGAACGATTAATTTAATATGTCTCTCCATTTATATCACCAAATTAAGAAATAAATAAGACGTCAACTCGACCTTCGACACAATGATTTATACACGAGTACAAAATTCTTTTATCGTTAGCAACGTAAGATGTTGTTACGGAGACAGCTCAAGAAGATGACTTGACAGGCATCTGACTTTCCCCTTGAAAACTTTAAAATGACTATACCGACCAAATGATCAGTAAGAAACTAAAACTCCGAAAAATCTTTACGTTGAAGACGTTCCGGAAAAATTATGCTTGAATAGGTATCTTGAAACACATTGACGCTTTAATACACCGGTTAGAGTTCGATTCTAGGCCGGTGAAAAAACTTCTCGATAAGATCTTATTTCAACTTAACATTTAAACATCTTTAATTTTCAAAATCCAAGCCCCACGTATCTGTATTGTATATGCGCATAAACATTTAAACTACTGTTATTATTATAAACCCATTCTTGAGATTTCCACTGGTTCGGTGAATGGCACATAACACGATAATTGTCTCCACTATTATTGTCCCAAAATTCTACTCCGAGTACCTTGTAGCACACAGCAAACTCCAGTTTGCAGTCTTTGATTAGGGTTGTCGGCAAGGCTATTTCAAAGGAGAAAGTGTCAGTGAATCCAGTGTGAGAGTCGGGTGCATAATTACCGACTACATCACGATAACTTGACCAACCATCAATCGTATACCGGACGGTAATTCTTTTCTTGTACGCCAAATTTCGAACTTTTACTGTTCCAAAGACCCCAGAGTTCCGCAAAACGATTTTTTCTAGGGAAACGTTTAAGCTGTTCAGTCTTTCATTGAAGTCTCTTCTTTCCCCTGGTGGTATAAAATTTAATGGCCTAACTTTCTCGCTGCATCTTCGCTGCGAAAGTAATTTCGTTCTTGGAGGAGGTTGAGGTAAATAAACGATGGATACCAGAGCAAGCCCCATTGAATCCGCAAAATGCACTCTTTTGTCCTTTTTCACGAGCTCCGAGTCACTTTTTCTGCAAGAACGTATGTTAACCACACAAGATTTTAAAGACTGATTTGGAGCCATTTTCCTCGTGAACCACTGTTAGTATTGAAAAATCTTCTACTAGCAGGCAAGGAGCTCAGGAGTTTCCCACACAGGTGTAGGAAATTTGTAATAACGCACAATAACTTTCTCTATCGTAACTAGAAAGAAAGCTGTTACACTCTGCAACCGTTTCTAGTGTGTTCCGAGACGGAATACGTCTCAGATTAAATGAACGAGATACGTTAGTACGTTTAATTACGGCACGGTCTGAGTTTGTTTACTAGGCAGTATCCTTTCACGTGAACATCGTCGAACGAATCAAAAGCGACCAATCGAAGTGAACTTCCGCTCTACACGCACACGTGCAATTTGCGTAATGACATATTGCAACCAAAAACTGTCCTTCGTCACTCTTCCGAGAAAGCTTTGTTCTCTTTCTTTAATGACTACACCACCGGGAATTTGTCGCCAGTGGTTAAGCTAATATATTATATGTCGTCAATGTTTAACTCTCAGCTTCCTTAAATTCCGACTAATCGGTAAATCTTACCATGCGGTTTTAAAGTTATTAAATTATTTTCGCTCTTTTCGTTTTTTTTTACGACCTTTCATCCTCGTTGTCACCAACATGTCCAGTTAGTACTACATCACGTGTTCGTAAATACGGTAATACCACATAAACACGTGAACTTTCGCTTGCTCTCATTTTCCTACTTCAACGTGAAAACCTTTTCTCGGACAATCTGAATAAAAATATATTTTGTGAACTTAAATGTTAGCGCGGCAGGACCTTCAACGACATTTCTCCGTGTTTGGAATTAGTTATGTAAGAGTTGAGGTTTAAATAACCATGATGGTACCGTGATACTCATGATGCCACGTAAAGGAAAATAATTGCATCTTGAAGTCTAGATAGCTTCCTGTCACTGTTTCAGAAATCAATTTAAAGAAAACGAGCAAAGTTTTATACCTATAAATGTGTTTTCAAAAAGGACCCCACCATTAGATGCTACATGCTAAATAAATAGTTTAAGTCACGCAAAGTCACTATTCGCGTGCGGGGATGTTCAAAGTGGGTCAATACCTTCTTGATAGGTCACGGGAGAGTCTCAAATCCCGTGTAACACGTCCTTACAGCAATACATATAAAACATTTCATCGAGTCTCAAAAATGTCGCAAAATAGCTAAGTTGACGTGATTTGGATTATCTTGTTAAAGAGCGACGCATCACTCGATGGGAGCTAAGTGGTTAAAATTTTCGTAGAATACACCGAATCGAAATATGGCGTCCAATTACTAGCCTCTCACACATGTGATAATCCTTTTGTGTTTTCCACGTGAAGACGAGGCTAGTAAGTCCAGAACAATGTAATTCAAATTGGACGCCATATTTCAATTCGGTGTATACTCACAGGTTCTTCGCAGTTCTTGTTAACTAATGGCGATGTAGCGCAGACTCCTAGCGAGGACTTGTCCGATCGGACATCCGATTTGAAAATGCTTGTAAGTCGGACGAGTCAAATTGGAAATAAAAATACCTACTCTATGCTAAGAAACAAAATCAAGGCAAGAGATATTGTTAGAAGTTCGATGGGACTCCACTGTTTTCTTCTAATACTTACAAGTAAAAAGTTCAATTGCTTGACAAAGTAAAGAAAACAATACAGTGTTGAAGTCTAAGTACGTTAAATTTCAAGGGTAATCGCGCTCCCAAATTTCAAACCAAAGAACTCTATTGAACACTTTTTGAAATTAGTTCCACTCATGCAGTCCTACTACATTGTACAAGAACTTTTGTGTAAATTTCCGAACTCTCCGTTCTTGTATTAAATGATCATTACCTTAAAGTGCTATATTTTCCAAAATATACTCAACCTCTTTGGGAGCAGAGAAGCAGATCAGCCATATCTTTCAAAATAATACTTTAAAAATTCGCATGTTGGGACAATCTGAAAAAAATGACGTACTTTGAACGGGCAAAAAAAAAGAGGCATTCTCAAGGCGTTGAGGAAAACTTGCTTGATAGAGGAAGTGAGAAAAGTGATAAAATTTCATTAGTTTTCTTGCATGAAGTCTCTCGGCTATTCAAGCAATTACGAACGCTGTTTTCGTCTTTTGTAACCGTTTGAAGTAGACAGACATCGCACGGCTGATCGAGGCGTCACAGAAGAGATACGGATCCATTGGTGAGAAGTGGAGCTACAGCACTGTAACGCATGATATATTGTGCTCTATCCTCCAAGTCGATGGGCTCCTCGCTATAAAAACAAGCAGAGAAAGATAATAATGGTGAGTGTAAGATCAATCACTGCACCAGGTCACGTATTTTGAATCCATTTTGCAACTGCAGATAAACTAGCGACCGAGAGATACGCTATTCCCGTTGAAGTAAAGTGGTCCTTCTTTAGACTCTCTGGGATAAGGACGATAAACCGTAGGCCTCGTCTCCTGTGCCTTTTCTGTACTGGTTAGCAGGGGACGTTAAAGAACCCACGCAATTCTAGTAAAGAGTAGGGAACGTAGCTTCTGGTTTGGTGATCTGGCCTCAAATTTGGGGGCATCTGCAAAATTTCCCTCAAAAATTGTAAACTTTCTAAATGTAGCTTGGCCAAAATTCCCCGTAAAGTGCTGTAAAGCGCCGTGAGCTAATGGACATGGCGCTGTAACAATAATGCATTATTCAAGGTTTGACACTAATGGTAGCCAACTAGCCACAGACTAGTACAAATTCAGTTTTGGCTAGTGATTTTCGATTTCCACGGGCCAGTTTGGCTTATAAACAAACTGAAGTTGTTGTAACATTTAAGTTGTCACCCGCCACTTGGCTGGACCGGTAAGTTGAAAAGTTAGTGTTGAGCCCTGATTATTATTATTATTTTTCTTCTTATTATTATTATTATTAGTAGTAATATCAGTATCGTTGTTGTTTTATTATTATTACGATTGATGACTTTTCCTTAGTAATGGACAAAGAAAATATTTTGACCCTCTCAAACAAACAACACTCACTCAGGATCGATCATGATTTGGTCCTGATTCTCCAGAACCTTCAAAAACACATATTTGTCCATGTTTGGCCGTGGAACTGGAGAGAAAATCATACAACTATTAGACCACGAGCAGTCCTTCCTTTTTAGCAAAGTCTGTCGCGTGAGTAAAAAAAAGTCTGGAAAAAAAAAAATTGACAATTGTGTGCAGGAATGAGTTCAGGGAGTAAAGCGTTTTTGAGCACCTTACTCCCAGAGTTCCATGCAGAGGGCTTACTTTGATTTTTTTTTCACTCATTTTTTCTTTTACCAGCCTAATGGATTTCAACAAAAAGGAGGGTCATAGTCCATCGAACAAATTTAAAGTGACTTGCAAGTGTTGCCAGAAATCACATAGTGGAAGTTGTTGAAAAGAATCCTAACAGGAATTCTTCTACCAATTCCTTTAACACAGCTTAGAACTGTTCCAATATGATCTAATCCTTATTCTTTGACAAGTCAATGCTGTCATGTTTCTTAATTTTTTCCTTTTCAACCACTTGAAACTATTGACTATTGATGACAAGTTCAGATCACTTGTTTCACATGAAAGGTTCTACAAATTCTAACTGCACTGTGTTTTTAACTTGAAAGTGAATTCGGTGACCTTTGTAAAACTTTTACCAAAGTACAATCAGTGTATGAAGGTTTGGTTTTTGCAAAATTAGAATAGCTCTGAGCCTAGGACACTACAATGATTGGAGGTTAGTATCAATTCATTATCAAAGCAGCAATAAGTTGTAAAACAATAAGGAAAACATTTTAAGACTCTTAAATATCTTCTGTTTACTTGGTGGTGACTCCCCATTAGTGTATTGTTAGTCCTTCTCATCAAAACAACAGCTCTTCAACACAAACATATCTCAATAGTGAGCCCTAGTGGAAGCTTCTTTTAACATTCATACCAACCTGCTTTCTTTCTATCAATATTCTGCATGTTTGCTGGCATGTGTTGCAATGCCAAAGACTTGAACAAACTCTCCATGTTGTCTGCATATCTGTAAAAAAAATTTGTTGAGGAATTCCTTTAACTTGATTTTACACTTTTACACTCAAATGAAATACCTTAGCATTGTTGACATTAACCTTCAAAATAATCAAAAGGAATGAATACAGCACTAGAGCTTTTAACAAATCATCTAAGATAACTATTAATATACAGTAAGTTTAGCAAAATCCACAACACAGACATGTTTACTACTGAAAACTTAATAGTCAGTTAACTCACGCTTTAGCATACTGAAGTTCTTCTGGGGACAAACGGGAGGGTTCATCTTCTTCTCTTGCTGCTTCTTGTTCAAGCACATGGACAACATGCTTTTCAATCTAGAAGACAAGATTGTTCAATGTAGTTAATGCATTAAAGCTTGAAAACAACTGCAAAAAATTAAAACAGTGTGATGATGAATTCATTTCATAGGATAGGATAACATTACCTTTTCTAACCTTGTCCTGATGTAACTGCTCAGTACAAATCGTATTCTGTCAATCTACAAAACAATGCAAGATTATATTACCTGTAGCTATGAACTGCTGTCCACAGCATATATAATTGGTAACTTTGCTGATGTAGAATGATTCAAAATGGTTCACAGACCATGTTTTAGCGGCAACATGGTTAGTGTTTTCTTGAAGGAAAAAATATTCTAAAAGGGTGTCCAGAGGACAACAACTAATAAACAAGCAGAGCTGCAGCAGGTGTTGCTCATCCAACAAGGAATAACTAAACGTATCTTGGGTTTGATGAAATCTTAAGTATGGTCAGAGATTATGGATAGAAATGTTTTCCCTTAATTAACAAATGAAAGTTAAATTAATAAATAGTCATAAGAAAAGGAAGTATTTTGATTTATGTAACACTGTTGAAAAATGATTGAAGCAACAAACTGATGCATTCAAAGTGTCTCACTTTATTTCTATCTCTTTTTAACTTAAAAGAGAGACTTGTTACACAAACTTCTTTTAGGAAGAAAATTTTCTTGCAGTCATGAAAAAGTCCAACAACTTACTTAAAACTGTGGCAGATCCAGGATTTAGTCAAGGGGGTTCAGAGAATTGTCTAAGGGTATGCTCCCCTGGGAAATTTGGAAATTAGGTCTTAGGAAACGATTTCCAGCATTTTGAGGGAAAATTTAGGAGGTTTGACCAAACCACCCCTGGATCTGCCCCAGTTAAATTGATCCCTTAGTTTTACATAATTATTAAGTAAATTAACTTTATACTGTCTCACCTCTAATTTATGCAATGATGCTACAACATCTCCCTGCTTTATTTTCTTCAAATTTCCCTCCTGACAAAAGACAAAAAGTGATTAAGGTAACATTTATCTCACTAAATAAAACTAAGTAACTGACTACAGATGCAGTGGTCTTTCTTATTTTGGGAATTTTGAAACTGGTAGAGCAGTTTTTTTTCCTGTCGAATTTTCAAGAATTCCAAGTGCTTTAAGGCAGTAATAAGAGGTACTAAACAAGAGTGCTGTAAGAGTGCTGTAAGAGTGCTGATGTGTGGATTAGAACTTAATATAAGTATGCAAAAGTTAAATCAATGGGTAATTGAATGTTAAAAGTATTTACACCTCTTAGTAACCACAAGTTCATAATCTGTACTGTAAGTTACAGACCAAGATTTATGAGCCACATTTGAAGTATAAAGGTGCAAGCCATAAATCCCAGCAGAAATAAATGAGGTTTCATGACTTACTGTACAAACTGAGAAAATGAGGTACCAGAAAGTAAATTACTGTATAATTGTATCTCTGGGTTTAAGTAGAAGGGCAACATTTCAGTTGAAACAAAATGTTGAATTTAGTAGGCCTTACAGTGAAATACAGCCTGTTAAATTTACTAATCATAGCGTGCATGTTAACTGAGAGAAATCATAAGATGGAAAACAAGCAAAAGTCAAGTATTTATCAACGAAATCACCATTTCTTTTATCTGATCCAGCATGCACTCAACAAGGTCTGCTTTGCTTTCCAAAAGCTCTGGAGCAAATTTTTCATTCATCCAGGCCTATGAGAAACAAAGTAGCTGTTACTGAGGAATTAGCATAATTTCCTTGTACTGTAAATGCTCTGCAAAGCCCCCTGTATAGAGATTAAGATTAGAAATAAATCCACTGCTTATTGAAGAGTTTGAGGTGATGGGCAATTTAAAGTTACTATTAGTTCCCAGTGATAAAGACAGCCAGAACCGTTGTCGAAACATTTCAACTGAACAGTTAAGAACATTTAAGTATCTGAAGAAGGTTTCATGTTTGGTCTGCAAACTCATCTCGTGGGTTGATGGCACTTCATATTTTGTATAACCCTACTACCTAATATGGCAGACTTTGGGGGTAGGATTTTTTTGCGTTGAAACGAATTTTCTAAATGTTAATTTTCGCGAAGAATGTCAAGAAGGTTTAAATAGGGGCAAAAACATGTGTTCATTTCAAACAAACCAGTTTTAAAGAATCTCGAGGTGCATTGATTGTCGACAAGCCGCGGCGATAGTTCGAATTCGTTGAAATGAACGGACGACATGCATGGTGCAACACTGAAATAATTATCATAGTACATATTACGATTTAGAAAATATCATAGCTTCTTATCAAGTGAAATTTTACTTATAAAAGAAGAGAATCGACCAGCTTTGTTGATGGAAAAAGGAAAATAATACTGAAATTGATCATACATTTTCAAGTTGAACGAGAACTTCAGCAGCAGTTACTTCAATTTCTTCCTCGCTTTCGCCCCCTCCTCCAGTTTCCCCGCTCAGTGAGAAATCAGGTTCTTCCCTGTGATCCATTGAAATACTACCCAAAATTGCTCTTCAGGTATTTTACAACATATTTCGATTTGAAGAACAGAGAGGATCTACAAAGATTGTCGCCATGTTGGAACAAATTTGGCGCGAAAGGTCTTAGTGCCCAGTCTGGCCGCAAGTCGATATGACCGACACAGACCACACAGACTCAGTTCATTATCATGGCGTCGTTTGACAAAACCTGAATGACGGAAAATTGATCAAGCCGGACCATTTTTAAAGCAATCCTCTCAAACGTTTAATTATTGTTCACAACTCGCGCTTGAATTTTCAGACTGCTTTCCTTAGGAAGTTGAAACTGATCGGGTCGAAGTGAAATTTGCTGGGCCATCTAATTAATGCCTGTTGGTTCTAACCGGTGACATTTCTTAGCTGTTAGTGAGAAACTTACTCGATTTAAAACATGGAGGGAGTGAAGAAAATTTACAATAATATTACAAAATCTCCGCGTGACGATCGCTTGTACCGTGGTGTAGAACTGTGTAACAACATGAAAGTTCTTGTGATCAGTGATCCAACAACTGATAAATCCGCGGCAGCTTTAGATGTTCACATTGGTAAGATCATGTCTCCATGAAAGATTGTTATAATTAGAATTTTATTTAAAAACTTGATATCTCTCACTTTACGAAAAACCCAGAAGTGGCACTGTAGTCTGTAGCTTTTCCTTTAAAAAAAATGCCAGACGGGGACTTTGCGTTCGGTCCTGGTGTACCGGTTCACAAGGGAATCACCATTGTTCTTTCTTTGTTTAGGAGTTATTGGTTAGCTATTGTGTATTGTTTGGTCTTTTGTATTGGCTCTTATGAACCGGTACACGAGGACAGAACCGGACTTTGCTTCTTTTACATGTTGGTTAATTTATCTCAAGGAACAAAGGAGAAAATTTGCATTGAGTTGAGTTCAACTCTCACAAAACTTCTGTCTCCCATCTTATGCGGCCAAATTTTTAGTTTACCTAGTCAACAATCTGAACATCAATTCAGATGAAAACAAATCTTTGATGGTATGGCTATACTTTATCCTTGGTTTAAAGTTCTCACCAAGATTAAATATGAACCACAACATAGACCATCAGTACCAACAGAGATGAAAAACACCTGGGTATGTTACAACTTTTGCCGGCTTATGCAGGAAAACTTAAGCAACATGGTAGTTATTACTGGATTCTGGATAAAAAAACCAATTATGAGGTTTTCAGGTCCGTTGGGACATTCAAGAAAGAAAAATACCAGCATTACTCACTTGTAGTAGCCGGTGGCTATCAGAAACCAAAAGCAGGATTAAATTTCCATTAAAACTGAAAAAACTGCTGTTCATGACAATGTACACTGAGGTGAAACAAAAAATGGCAAGAGTACCATATAACCCCATACATTAATTATGCATTCAGACTAGTAGAGTTTGTTTTAAAAGTTTTGTCATGAAAGACAACAAAGTGAAATACATAATTAATGTATAGGGTTATAATTATGGTACTTCCCCCAAAAAATGTCTACTTTATTATAGGATGTCAAGGCTTATCAATGCAAAATTCCATTTATCTTATATTATTAGTTGTTGTTTTTAATTTATATTTATTTTTGCACATATTCTTAAATTCAAGGTAGTATGAGTGATCCAGCTGAACTACCGGGACTTGCCCATTTCTGTGAACACATGCTGTTTTTAGGAACAGAGAAAGTAAGATACAAGTTACCCCTCATTAATTTTGTCTTTGATACTTTTTTATTAAGGAACAAATAAACAGACTGTCATCTGTCCATAATGTTCACTTAGTAAAGTATATTCTATACAAGGCTAAAAGATTAGGAAAAATTAAAATGTTTGAACCAAATGTTTTCGGCTGTTTGCCATCATCAGGGTAAAAAATGTTTAGTTCAAACATTTTAACTTTTTCCTAATCTTTTAGCCTTGTTTTGAATACACTGTCATCTATTTTAAGGTATAATGAAGTTTTACCCTTCATCTCCCAAAGTCCCAAGACAGAATTTCTCCTTACCGTTATGGCTAATATAGCCAATTTATTCAAACCTCAAGTTACACCATATAATCTTAGAAGTAGTGGTCGAAACATAGTACAAACTTGATATAAGAGCAGATTCCTTCATGGCTCATATGCGTATATGATCTCACGTATTTGGAACCAGTTACCATCTGATGAAAAAAATGCATCTTATGCATCATCCTTCCGGAGACTTTTAACTAAGTTAAATTTTATCGGCTCTCAATGCAGTGGGTGCCTTTGACTTGATTTTATAGATGTATATTATTCCTATTTTAATTGGTGTTATTACTACTTGTAGCTATTACAATTTTAGCTTTTTGTTAAACACTTTTATCATGAGCCTCTGGCTCGGGGGATTGGGAGACCACCCTCTGTATTTTTTGTTACATTAAATAAATTATCTTATCTTATCTTATCTTACATACACAATAGATGGGAATAAAGAAAAATATCAATCAGGGGACTTTTAGTTGATCCAATACCAAATTCTCCAAACTATGAGAATTGTTTAGAAGACATTAAGGAGAATTACTCACAACATCTTGGGAGTGAGATGGTTAAGGATTGATTTTTGTATAATTCCTATCACCAATAGTTCTTGAGTCTTAAGCATCACAGAGAGAATAACATTTGAATTTAAGTTGTCCAAATGGATATTAAAATAGATGTTGTTTTTAATTTTTGGTAAAGACATGTTGATGTACAAGCAATTCAATTCCTAGACTATTGGGATTGCCCAGTTTAAATATTGCAAGAATTTTTTCACAGATACTATTTTTGGAGGGGAGACAGTTTTTTTAGTATTGATAGTCATAGTTATACTAAATAAAACTGAATGAAATGGAATTACATGAAAAGTAATTGATTGAGACTACTTTGGTCACAGTTTTATTGTTTTTTCATTGTGCACTTGTTTTCTCATTTTTGTTTTTTAGTATCCATCAGAGAATTCATTTACTCAGGTATGAACATTCTCAAGTGTTTGTGACAACAACATTTAGGGGTGATGAAAACATTTGTCTTCATGATTGCACAAAGTTTGTGGAAAATTGAGACAGGTCTTAGCTTGGATGTACTTTATTTGAATGTGATTTTCTAAAATTAGCTTGTTTCTTTTTCAGAAAGTCAGAAAGAATGTTATTCAGTTACACTATAGTTTGAAGTACTCGAGATCTTTTCTATCAGCTAAGAAATTAGATGTATTGTAAATGTTTGAAGAAATGCTTTCAAAATCTGGTGCCCAAGCAAGATTAGGGTGTAATTCTGACAGGAAAATATATCAGTGACAAATATGTATTTTGTGAGGTGACCTTCAGTTATATGTAACTGATCAGATGTTAAAAGCACAGTTTTTAGTCATCTTTTATGGATACTGGTAGTTGATTCTTGATTGTTGACTTGTACCTTGTAGTTTTTAAGTGAGAATGGTGGATCCTCTAATGCTTTCACTAGTGCAGAACACACCAATTTTTTCTTTGACATTAAACATGAATGTCTACAGGAAGCCTTGGATCGGTGAGTCAGAGTACTTCAGAATCTGAGCTTTGATAAATTATAACAGTCATAACCAATCAGTTGAGAAAAAAAGTTTTACATTTATTTGAATGATATTTTTTTTTATAAAATGAGTCCTTCTAAAATTTCTGTCATTTTTTTCATTGAATCAGAGAATTATATTTGAGTGATGCATCTCCTACTCCACAGTTCACTTGTAACTTAGAAGTATAGGAACTTCTGGCATTGGGATTAAATTTGCTATATGTTTGGATTATAGGTTTGCTCAGTTTTTTCTATGTCCGCTGTTTAATTCAGATGCAACAGACAGAGAAGTCAATGCTGTTGACTCAGGTGAAGATGTCAATCAGTATAGAAATTTATTGTTTATTGAATAAGATATATTTATTAGTAATGCACAACTAGGAAAGCTGGACAGGAGTAATTTAGTGCATCAAGCATTGATGTGGTGGAATAATTGGATTGTTTCATCTTATTTCTCCTTTTTCAGAACACTGTAAGAATGTCTTAAGTGATTCTTGGAGACTAAACCAGTTGGACAAGTCTTCAGTCAGTCCATCCCATCCTTATAGTAAATTTGGGTCAGGTACTCTGTATGATTTTTAGTTGAGAAATATTGTAAATAATTACAATTTGTATGGAGGCATTGAGTCACAATGCTACAGATTTGACAAAAGAATCTTTTGTTTTGATGGCCACCTCATTCAAAACTACAGTTATTTCTTTTCTTCTGGTTTATTGGCGTGCCAGCAATGACCCTTCACTCATTAACATCAGTATGGATATTCTCCATACTGTTCTCTAATACATTTCACAAGGTGCTGAAAAGGAGAATTTGTTTAACAATCAAGAGCCTTTTTAGTTGAGGATCATTTCCTTTATTCTTGTGACCATAAAATGTGATTCAGGAGTATTATTGTATGGAGAAATTAGATGCTAGTCAGTCTTTTGGGTCAAAGGTTTAAGCAGTTGCATCAATCATGCATCACTTACTGTTTCCAAAAAGTCAGGCAGCTGTTGGTGTAGACTTAAGTGGGCTGTGTAACAAGCCAAAATAGGGACTGGTGATGGGAAGGAGGTGCTGATTTAGTGGACCATGCACACTTTAATCCCTGTCCTTTTACATTTTCATGGTAAAACTTAATATATGGATCTCTGATGCAACAGGTAACAAGCTTACTCTTGACACCAAACCAAAGGAGAAAGGAGTTAGTGTGCGTGATGAGTTACTGAAATTTCACAATTCATATTACTCAGCTAATATCATGGCATTGGCTGTTCTAGGCAGAGGTATATATTATTATATTTGTTAGAGTATTATAGCTAGTATTGTGTAGTGTGGTGTGTTATTATACCCGGACTTTGGATCATGCAACAACATGTGCATGTATCTTCCAGAAGTCAACACCAATTCACTGTCCCACCTACTATATGAAAGTTTCAAATATTTTATATTCCCATGGGATACAGTAGGAGTTGAGTGTCTCTAAATGTGAAATTTTGTCCCCTTTTTAAAGTGGCTTACACTGATTTGTCACCCAAATTTTCACTTGTTCCCTTGAAAGTGATAGCAATCTAAAGCCAAATTATTGCTTAATAAGTTATGACAATTTCTGTGACATAACATGTTTCTATAGCACCGCCACAACCCCCATTAAAAAGTCCTTTTTTTTACTTTAATATGCTGGTAATAATAATTTGAGGTTGCTCTGAACCTACCTTGACAAATTTGTCAAAAAGCTTTTAGAACTTTAAGATAAAACTTGATGGTAAGCTTAGTGCAATTTGATAATAAAAAATGGTGTTCTGCAAATTACTTTTTGAGCTAAAGTGAGGGATGATTCAAGAGGATGTTTGGTTACTATGAATTAACTTTTCGCTTTGGGAAAGAGACCACTTTCTTTTTGATTATTATAATTTTGTATGATTCCTATCATTGACGCTGTAAATAAAAATGTTTGGTCAATCCACCAATCCATCTTTCAAAACAGTTGATTTCATGAATGGAAATTCTTTTGAGCCTCTTTAAGCCTTGCTGCATTTAGGAGGTTTTATTCTTTCTCAGAGAAAGGATAATCAATGTCTTAAAAACTATTATTATAATATTATTGTCTAAGATATGATATAAGTTCATATGAGGCCCATAATTGCATGTGAAATTAAAGATGTAAACCTGAGCTCTTTCCTATCTAGGGCATTGTTGGAAAATGCTGGAAGTTTTGAATTACTCCTTTTCTTAAAATAAGTTTACTTAGCAGTTACCAGTAAAAGCCAGGATGTATATAGATATATGAAAAAGATGTGACTTCATTTCTTAGATTCTCTTGATGACCTGACAAACCTGGTTATAAAGCTCTTTTCTGGTGCTGAAGATAAAAATGTAACTATTCCAGAGTTTCCTGATCATCCTTATGGTGATGAGCAAGTACAGGTAAGAGATTTTTAGTTTTGAATAACACAATTTAAAAAGTGCTGAAATCCTGTATACTCTAGCAGAGGGCAGAAAAATCTAGTGACAGAGACTAAAATCATATAAAACAAGAAGGATTCCATGTTGCCATATGTTGTTGGTCTGTGCAACACTGTAAGTTGTAATAGATTACAGAAGACATCAAAATGTGGTAAGAGCATTAGTGACACACTCAGCTGTGAAAAAAAAAAAAAAACTCTATTTACCCTTGGCATTGTTTAAAGCACACGAGTGCGAGTGGGGGTGAGCAAACAACTGAAATAAATAATTCAAATTGAACATAGCATTGTTAAGCATATCCCAACTGGCCAGAGGCAAACCAGTTGGCTAGTTACAAGTGTGGCTGAGAATTTGAACTTGCAGCTACTGTGAAACAAATCCAGGTAGTGGTCAGGGCGGGACTCGAACCCAGGAGTGGTGGATTGCGAGTTTGACATGTTGACCACTAGGCCACACTGCCTTGTGTGCCCCATTTTTGTTCTTATGACATTTTGATGTCATCTGTGATCTATGACTGAACAACTATAGGGATGATTATCATTGAGAAATGACAACAGGATTCTTATACAATCATGTAATTATTGCTGATACTGGTCTCTTGTTTTGTTTTGAAGGTAGAATTGAAAGTGGTACCCATCAAAGATATAAAGCATTTGAACATTTCCTTTCCAATCCCTGATGTTAACCACTACTATGAGAGCAAGGTGAGTTTTCTCATTCATTTTGTTAGCATGATTGTGTGGTAGTGATAGTACAATTATACTTTATTTCAGAACAACATACAAAATACATAGTTATTAAGAAAAAGGAAACCCAGAGGTTAGCCCTATATCAAGGGTCTCCTATTAATGTATAAAATCTTACAGAACTAGGTAATAAAAATATAAAAAAGTCAAATAAGAAGCAGCTAAATATCATAAATAAATATAAAATGGCGATTCAATAAATATTCATATGTTTCTTCAATTTTGATTTAAACTCACTAACGTTAGGGCTGTCACAAAAATGAAGTGATCTTAATTAAGTGCTTATCAGATTTACAAAATGCAATTGTTACAGTTAATAATAATCACTTAATGCTGATGTACCACCTTTTAGGAGATTGGAAGTGAAATTGTTAAAATTGTTTGTTTTGTAGCCTTGTCATTACATATCTCACCTCCTTGGTCATGAAGGTAAAGGAAGTTTGCTTTCAGAACTCAAAACCAAAGGTAAGTTTTCAGATGATGAAAGATTCTTCACAAGTGCAGGGCTGTGGTCTAGCAGGGCCCGGTGGCCCCTGGCGCCTTACTTTTGAGAATCTTAGTTTTTTCATATAAAGCTATGCGGGGCACCCTGGATTTCACAGTTTCAGAGCACTAGGTTCCATTCAATTTTTCTTAGAGCACAGCCATGAAGTGTAACTTGACAACAGAGTGACCTGGAGTTTGAGTCAAGAAAATATCTCTGTATAAATTTTAATAACTTCTAAACTGGTGCAGACTGCTTGAGATGGGAAAAAAAACTGAAAATAATGCACAGTGTTTGAAATCTCACATGCAGGCTGTGTTAGCTGGTATGTCAGTAAAATCATGCAGGAGGTTCATCAAATATTAGAATGAACAAACGCTAAGAAACAGACATCTCACAGAAATTCAGGGACCTTGAGGGCTCAAAGTATGCTGTACTGTTTGCTAAGATGAAATCTTTGCCATCATTGAATAGGCTTCTCAGCAGCTTCCACCCAAGATCAAACTAATGATGGTACTGCATATATTTTGGGAAGATCCAACACTCAACTTGCAGGTCAAATACTAAAAGTGTCTCTTCTTATAACCATGTGGGAGTTTTCTGATGGCTGATTCTATGCTAGTACTGTATTATCTTGACTTTGTACCCCCTTTACAAAATGTTAGGTGTTAGGTCATTTACTGCATCTTGTCATCTGTAGTTGTTACCTAATACCTTTTCTGATATCAGTTGGCAATTAATCCAACAGGCTGGGTGAATGAACTTGTTGCTGGAGGAGCAGGTGGAGCTAAGGGTTTTATGTTCTTTATCTGTAACATGGAACTCACATCTGAGGGACAAGGTAATCATGTTAGTTCAAACTAGCCCTTACAATCTCTCTTTTTTTTTCCCATAAGTATAAATGTCAGCCTTTTTAACTGGTGATCATGGGGTTGATATTTCCAGCATGATGGCCTTTTAATGCTGAAATGAACACGTCAAAGGTTTCAGTTACACTTCACATTAAAAAAGCACTTGAAAGTTAATCACATTCATCACATCTTGCTCTGCAACATGCTTTGTTTCCAAACTTAGCAGGCTAATCCTTCAATGTTTTTTACCTTTTTGAAAAGAGCTGATGGTGATACTGGACCTAACAACAATAAAGGTTAAAAACAAAAATGTATGTCAGCAGAATTGAGTGCAAATGCATTTTTGATTAAGATTTTTGATCAATTCTCTTGAGCACTAAAGTGAATTGACTTCTAGATTTGAACTGCCACCCAGTTAGCCCAATGGGTAGTGCACTGGATTGTTGTGCGGGAGGTCGAGGGTTCGAGCCCCGGCCGGACCAACACTCGAGGTCTTTAAATAATTGAGAAGAATTTGCTACCTTTCTATAAGATCAAGAAATGGTTAGATATACTAGTCTTCTTGGATAGGGACGAATAAATGGAGGTCCCCTATCCTGCAGGGTTTGGGGCAGGAGACGTTAATTTCCCACACACGAGATTACTGTGTGATGGATGTCCTCACCTGGGGGGAATGGGTGGGTTTACTGGGCCTGCTATAATTGGTGCAAGCTGTTGCAGTGTCCCTGCCTGTTGGTGAATCTAATAAATTAAATTAATGGAATTGTAACTTTGAACACCTATTGTAATTAAAATTAATTTGAATTCTTTGTTAATGATTTCATGTCATTTTTTTGAAGATCATGTGTATGAAATAGTGGCATGTGTATTTCAATACTTGGAAATGCTGAGAAGGCAAGAACCTTCGGAATGGATATTCAAAGAGTGCCAGGTACTTTTATCAAACACTAGTCAATTGATAAGTATAGACCAGTTTCAAGGTCATAAACTTCTGTAGGGATTAAATCTAGTTTAGACTGTTGGTTATACTAATGAACAAATTTCATATTAAGCTAGGCATTGTTCCTTAACATCACTGTAAGAGTCAGGTGTGTTCTGACATTTTCTATCTGTAAATGAATGAAATTAGTGATGGTCTTTTATTTGGCATTATCTTTTTGTAGGCCCTTTTTGAAGTTAGATTTCAATTTAAGGACAAGGAGAATCCAGGATCCTATGTGTGTTCAATGGCCCGCTGTTTACATGTAGGTGTTATGTGAGCAATATCTCATGGGTGGTCTCAGAGCTCCAAGCTCAACCTTACTCAAAGTTTTGATTGGGTGACCTAAAATCAGTAAATGAAATATTAGCTGCTGGGAAAAAATAGAAAGAGGACATTTTTACTTGATATTATATGACTTTCTGTACTTTTTACCACACCGCTTGTATGAATTAAACATTATGGCTAGCAGGCAATTTTGAAAGTGCACACAATACACTCCCTAGAACCTCTGAAGAAAGGAGCAAATTATTATCAAAGATAACATCAGAGTGTTACTCATATTTGATTAAAATATAATCTCACTTTGACCTCTGATGCTGAATCGTTAAGTTGTAAAGATGTTACAAGAGGTTGTTAAATGGCAGCACCAAAATTTTCCTCAAGAGGCTTTGGCAGCAAAAAGGGTGACACCTTGGAACATGTTATGTTTTTGGGTTAGAAGAGTTCTAAGACAGAACACACACACTCAAGATGGCAGGTCCAACAACTCAGATTATATTCATTTGATAAGAGCACATGGTAATACAGGTGACCACTGTACATTACACAGGTTCATAGAATCATTCTAAAAGCTAAACCGTCAATATAAACATCTCAATCACTATTACAGAATACTGGGTGTTATATCCCCCATCAAGTGTCATTTTCAGTTGAGGGTTGAAAATGATCTATGAATGCATTGGTTTTGCATTTCTGTGTCCTGTCTGAGTGTATTCTAGAAGACTTGTACCATTGTTGTAGCCTATTGGATGCAAAACTAAAACTAGTTATTTATCTGGTAACTGATGGGCAGTTTAACAACAACAAACATATGAAACATATGTGTGAACTGCGGTTATGAGACGTATATGAGAACGATCCTTCGCAGTAAAGCACTATTTGAGCAATAGTGAAAATCAGACCTGAAAAAAAAAAATTTCAGGCCAGTACGGGATTCGAACCACTGACCTCTGCGATACTAGTGCAGCGCTCTACCAATTGAGCTAACAAGCCAACTGGGAGCAGGCCATCAAATTAATTCGATATAAACCCGTAGATGATAAATCAAACAACAACAAACATATGAAACATATGTGTGAACTGCGGTTATGAGACGTATATGAGAACGATCCTTCGCAGTAAAGCACTATTTGAGCAATAGTGAAAATCAGACCTGAAAAAAAAAATTTCAGGCCTGTACGGGACTCGAACCACTGACCTCTGCGATACTAGTGCAGCGCTCTACCAATTGAGCTAACAAGCCAACTGGGAGCAGGCCATCAAATTAATTCGATATAAACCCGTAGATGATAAATCAAACAACAACAAACATATGAAACATATGTGTGAACTGCGGTTATGAGACGTATATGAGAACGATCCTTCGCAGTAAAGCACTATTTGAGCAATAGTGAAAATCAGACCTGAAAAAAATTTCAGGCCTGTATGGGATTCGAACCACTGACCTCTGCGATACTAGTGCAGCGCTCTACCAATTGAGCTAACAAGCCAACTGGGAGCAGGCCATCAAATTAATTCGATATAAACCCGTAGATGATAAATCAAACAACAACAAACATATGAAACATATGTGTGAACTGCGGTTATGAGACGTATATGAGAACGATCCTTCGCAGTAAAGCACTATTTGAGCAATAGTGAAAATCAGACCTGAAAAAAATTTCAGGCCTGTATGGGATTCGAACCACTGACCTCTGCGATACT